>NC_066883.1:34115577-34415577 GCF_022985175.1 Labeo rohita | reverse complement strand
TCTATCGTTCTATCTATCTGTCATTCTGTCATTTAATGTACACTGTCGTTCTATCATTCTACCACAGTCATTTTATATATTTTATTGTTCTATTTCTTTCTTTTGTCATCTATCGATCTGTTGATTGTACTATATTTTTTTTGTATTGTTCTTTCTGTTCTTTTTATATTCTATCTTTCGTTTTATCGAGTATACATTGTTCTGGCTTGCTAGCTTGAGCTGTTTGTTTGTCCATTCCATCAATCTTTTTTGCTTTCCTCCCACTTGCCTTCAGCTTCATGATATTAAAATATATAAAGCCGAATTGGATATAAACACAGCACACATTCGCACGATTGAAAGCCCTGATTAGATAGACAATAGAAAGAGACAGAAAGGCTGGAATGTTCAGACGTTCTTTTGGCAGTACCTGCATGTTTAATTCAACAATCCCGAACTATAACGCATATAAACACACATCTGTCTCTCTCCCTCTGGCATTGTTCAGTGATTAGGACTGCAATTTCTGTAAGCGAGGATTTAAACAACGGATGCACATTTGCTGGTTGGTGTGTTTTGAAAATGTAAATGTTATGTTGTGCTAAACTGCTGAACATATGTGAGCTGTACATTCGATGCTGTAAAGTAGGTTGTTCTAATATGTGCATGCCCATGATCTCAGCAATAATATTTCAAACAACATGCATTATTCTGCTCGATAAAACACATCGGAAGATAAATATCAGTGACAAATGCTCCTCTGAGGGGCTTTTAAGATTGTGAATGTGTTTTCTGTCACATTTCTCTGAGTTATGGAGCACTACCAATGAGATACGGAGGCACTTTAAATGACCTACACACACTTCTTCTCAAGGCTTTTCTAGAGAAACATTGGCAGTGAAAGAGCTCCCTCTTCAATGTCTAACTTTAGCAGTTTTTTTCCAGGGTATTTAAAGTCAAAGATGACAGCATGACAGCTGACTGACATTTTGATTCCTATTCTCATGTTTTTCTGGCTCGTTCAAAGTAGATCAGTGTGTAGGCCAGTTTTCCACAGAGAATCAACACACAGCCTTAACATTCATGATACCACCATTCCCATACTAAAGTCATCTTTATAATTACATGAAATGCATAGAAGTAACATGGTGAATTAATTCTGTCAAACTGTTCTGGTTGAGCACAATCTCATGGGAACCAAACATGCAATTAAACCTTCCACTTTTGAATTATTCTTCAAAGGCAATTAAGACATAGTAATCATAATTGGGAGTGAACATGCAATGATATTTGCATTCTCAATCTGACGTTGTGAAATATTTTTAGCGTGTGACGTATGTGTGCAACAGTACAAAGGCCAGATTTTCTGCAAAAATGTGTATTATGTGTGTGTTTGTGCTGCGGTATTTTCCGTACATGTGCAGTGTGTGTTAATGTGATCTAAGTGTGTGAAGAATGTGTTTTTTATAGTGTGCAATGCATGCTTTGTGTGCCTTCTGAAAGCATTAGACGTGTGTTTATCAAGTCAAGTATTCTCATCATGTGGGATTTATTACTCTCAGTGCGTGAGAGGCGTGTTAAAGTATTTTCACAGTTTGTAAATATTATTTGCATGAGATAATGTTGTACATTTAGTCAAACACAGCTTAAACTCTGGACTTCGTCTGCTGTACTAATTAGGGGCCAAGCACTGTAGGTGAAACTGTGTGTTGGCAATGTTTGTGCGCAATGAAACAAAATCTCGATCTTCTTCATTTCCACCATGCCTTTAGGGGAACTTCGGCAGTTTAGAAATATTGCCGCTTACTGGTTACTTTTCTATGAAATGGTAACATATATATATCTCTGTCTTTGCCGTGATTTTAATTGTTAAAATAAAAATTAGTCTATGACCATGGGACCATGTCCTGAGTAATTTATCACCAAAAAAATCCTGGGCAATATAAGAACCAAACATAAGCATAATCAGTTCTTTGGATGAACTGTTTAATTTGTGTGCAACTAGTGGCAACAAATTCGGAAATACATAAATGCATGATTTAAAACATTTAAAAAATATATTTCAGACAGATTTATTTGATGTAAAATATGAATTCATCCACCCAAAGTAATCCAGAAAAGAAAAGGGGGAAATACGAAATGGAGGAAGAATTTCACCGCTACCTCTGGATCCTTTCAGACAGATTTAGTGCAGTTTGGGAAGTCGTAGATCCTGCTCCTTTCACTGCAGAGTTATACACACAGAATGAGGGATATTTGACCTTAAGAGATTTTCAGGTCATTGGTTTTACGTCTTATGTGTCTGCGTTGATAAGTCCATCAAAACTGAACTCAGCCACCTCACAGTTTTAACCCACGCTTCTCATACACACACGCTTGTATCCACAGATTTCTTCCAAAACACCGAATAATGAGTGAGATACAAATGGACCGACTGACTGACTGACTGTTTGTTTGAGTGTTTGTGGGTCTCGAGCGGCTCGGTTAGTGATTGTGTTATTGTATTGCGATATGTGTGTGGATTTGTTCTGCCCTGGGGGTTCTGTGTCGTTTTGGCTCGGATCTGTTTCACCCATCTGGTTTTGGAGCACAAAACTGAGAGGATCAGACCCAGCCAGAAATATTCCACTCGCTCACACACACAATAAAGAAAAAGCAAAGCAAAACAATTAAAACTTAAAATAATTAAACAATTTCATTTACATTAGAGTTATTGTTTCTTCAGCATAAATAAAATTGACTCAATCTGGACTTTTTCTAATGACAAAGCTTGTGGTACTTTTCTAAGCTATTCTGAGTGTTTTAATGCATTGTTATTGTTCTGTCTGGTTTCTAGTTGGTCTTAAGTCTCTATTGTAAGGAACATCTAAACATTATTCATCTATAAACAAACACTACAGGTGTCATTAAGATACAAAAGGAAGTAGATGCAAAAGGAGATCAGAGGAAAAATACAAAGCGACTCTTCTTTATGTGCGTGTGTGTGTGTGTGTGTGTGTGTGTGTCTCCCTGTGGGAGGTGAGCTGGTACAACCTGCAGCTCAGTGTGCTGTTGAGGAACAGGTGGAGATGGAAGACACTACAGAGACTGACATGGGGGTGTTTGGGCTCAACCATGTCATACCTGTGAGAACAGCGTGAATTGAGTCTCTTTCACTGTCTGCCGTCCAAACGCAGTCATGCAGTCAAACAGAAAGCTTTGGCATGCTCGTATTCATGGAGAGGAGAAGAGAAAGAGACCTGTATTTAATGAAGAAAATGGAAACAGTTTTTGCTTATGCAAAAATCACTGCTATAATGTTGCAGCGTTCTGAATGGTTGCTAGGGTGTTCAGATGCTTGATGTGATGTCATTAGGGCATTGTCAGGAGGTTGCTATTATGTTGCTAATGCAACTATTCACTCATTTTACAATAGATATGATTCATGTAAAATAATACTCATTTCACGATACAATTTTCTGACTTTTTTTTTTTTTTACAAAATTATGAATTAAGATGAATTGTAACTGAAAAGGCGTCCTTTTATTATTTCTCAGACTAAATGCTGCACATTTCTTTGTGAAATCGAAATGTCTAATGACAAAACATAGCTAGTTTAAAATAGAAATTTTAAAACAAATCCCAATCTCTCAAACAAAACAAAACAAAAAAATCTGAATGAAACAAAAACAGCAGACGGGCTAAATGAAAATGCTAATTCACTCTGTGACAGCAGGTGGCACTTATGGAACAGCAGCGATACACTGTTTCCTTGGTTACGGCTTTAAACAAAGCAGTGCTGCTCTTATAAAATACTATTATTTTATCTGTATTGCAATTCGTTTAACATCTCATCTGACTTGAATCATTATTTTTATCGATTTTCAACCGATTTTCAAAGTCTTAACGATTGTTAGGCAGCTTCTAGGGTGTTACTTGAGTATTTTTAGGTGGTTGCATGGTGCTCAGACATTTGTTAGAATGGATGTCAATGGAGGAGAGGCTTTACTACGCTGAGTAAACAGCTTTTTAGCCTTTTTAGCTTTTTAGTCATTCCTATGATATCTGTAAATTGAGTGTCTCACAACAACTCTGACTGAAATTCAGTGACGTCAAGGCTGTAATGAGATTGGTTAATAAGGGTCACGTGATCTAAGTTAGCCCTTAAGCTTTCTCCAATAGCAAGTAATTCCAAGACTATAGAATACCCAAGACCATTTCACTAGATGTAAACAACACTGGTCCAGAAGCGCTTCCTTTATTTTTTTTTTATTTTTATATTGTTATTTTCACTTATACAAATACATCTTAAAGGTGCTAATGTAACATTTTCATCCAGTCAAATGTTATGCTGGTTGTATTTTTTGTGATGTTTGTGTAAAGTAAAAAAAAAAAAGAAACAGGGAGTATATCGGGACCAGTATGTTTACATCTAGCGAAATGGTGGGAAAGATGCAATGCTCATTATGGCTGCAAAGCCCCGCCTTCTTAATGAAAGAGCCAATCGTTGATTAGCAAAGTCAGCGCGTCACTGCAGCTGCTGTTAGAAGTCACGGTTGCTATAGAAACAGTCAGCATTCTGAGACTGGCTTATCTAGCCTGAAAAATTGTGCTATTGGATCATAAGAATCAATATTTATGAGGCAGTTCTTGTCAAATTTCATAGGTGATTTCAAATATGAAATTTAATCGCAAGCTTGGTAAATAGTTTTGGAGAATTTGATGTTTCCCCATTCAAAGAGATAGGAGCTTCACTTACCTGACGGAGAGGCGTTTCAAAGATGGCGCCGAGTGAAATGACTTGCCTTAAATGGACTTTGTAAGTAATACAGACCCTCTCATCTCCCTGTAGTAAGACAATCTCTGACGAAAAGGGGTTTGAATGATAAATAATCAATATCTAACCTGGTGGGGGGAAAATAGTTTAATTTTATCCGCGTTATATTTCATCTACAACAACACTGAACTTTTCTAAAGATATGCTTGGTCATTAACCTTTAAATGCATCATTATGCAAACACATAATGTTGCATGATAGACCCACGACTGGCAAATCAACACGCCTCTTCATTTCTCTCCAATATGGTAAGAAATTAAAAACTAAACGAAATGTGGATGATGTTAGCTGTAACAAGATGATTGACAGGGCAGTTTAAACGGTAGCCGAATGCACATAACTAAGCAATAGAGCGTCAGTTAAAGACGCAGTTATGACGAAACAGTATGTCACAAAACTTGCCTGCCATTCTGCTAGCTAACTTACATACTCCACAAAAGTAGGTGAATTGGGACGCAGAGGTTTCTATCATTCATGTCCATAGTACAAATGGTGCAGGAGAGGTTACATCTTAATTGTTAGAACTGGAAGTCATTTTCTGTGTTTTGTAATAAGAACAACATGTTTATAGAAACCCACGCACACACATTTGTTTACTCATTGCGCCTGGTCTAAAATGTTCGGTCACTCTGTCAGCATGTTGAAGGACGATTGGAGAGAAAAACACACCCGTTTGGCCCAAGCTGATGAACTGCGTCTGGCATGTGGAGGTCAGGATTTCTGAAACACTTCATGATCACTCAGCACCAGCATTCACTCGTCATTCTTTTCCTCCCTCCATCACTCACTCTGACACACGCACATACACACGGAAAAAAAAAACTCGAGGTCCGTTAATGTCCCGTAGCTTTCTGCACCCTTTAAGTGTGTGTGTGGAGACGTATTCAAGTTGTAGGATCTGTTTTTGAGGGAGGAAACATCAGGTTGAAGAAAATGTTATGACAGAGCAGTGAGTGAAGCATCACAGATGTGACCACACACACATGCACAGCACTGAGAAAGCCTTTTATGAAGACAAGCTCGTGTTTATGTGTGTCTGAGGCCAATCCAATCGTTTATTAATCTTACAGTAGACGCGACGGAGACCTTGATGGTGAACGTTCATTTCAGTAATTCAGTTCGCTCGATTCCCTTCTATTCTGTTTCTCCTCACATTATCTCTTTTAACAATTAAGTTCCATAATCTTTGTAAACATTGGCAGTGGACACATTATCCAAGTATTTGATTCTTCGTTGATTAAAAAGCGGTTTTCGTGCATTTCATTTGTACTTTGTACATTTGGACCAACTTAAACATAAATATTTGGTTTGTCTTAAGTTTCCGGGAACATTTAGGCCTGGGAACATAAAGGCAACACAATTATGGCCATTCAGAGCACATTTAATATTTACTATAGTGTAGGTATGGTTTTGGACCAATCAAGGTATCATATTCATTTAACATACTGGTTTTTGCATACTATCAGTGCTGGGTAGATTACTTACAAATTGTATTCTGTTACTGATTCCAAATAACATGACAAAAATTGTAATTAGCAATGTAATCCATTACACAATATGTTTAGGTAATGTAATCTGATTACTTTAGATTACTTTTAACCTAACTTGTTTGTCACATTGATTTAAATAGGATAATCTTGCACCATTTGTGATCCTGGACCACAAAACCAGTCGTAAGCAGCACGGGTATATTTGTAGAAATAGCCAAAAATACATTGTATAGGTCAAAATCAGTGATTTTTCTTTTATGTCAAAAATCATTAGGATATTAAGTAAAGATCATGTTCCATGAAGATATTTTGTAAATTTCCTACCGTAAATATATCAAAACTTAATTTTTTGATTAGTAATGTGCAAGGCTAAGAACTTCACTTGCATAACTTTAAACATGATTTTCTCAATATTTAGATTTTTTTGCACCTTCAGATTCCAGATTTTCAAATAGTTGTATTTCAGCCAAATATCGCCCTATCATAACAAACTATACGTCAATGAATAGCTTTTTTATTTAGCTTTCAGATGATGTCTAAATCTCAGTTTCAGAAAATGGATCCTTATGACTGGTTTTGTGGTCTACAAAACCAGTCATAAGGGTAAATTTTTGGAAAATTTAGATTCATACATCATCTGAAGGCTGATTAAAAAAGCTTTCCATTGATTGATTGTTAGGATAGGACAATATTTGGCCAAGATACAACTATTTGAAAATCTGGAATCTGAGGGTGCAAAAAAATCCAAATATTGAGAAAATTGTCTTTAAAGTTGTCCGAATGAAGTTCTTAGCAATGCATATTACTAATCAAAAATTAAGTTTCGATATATTTACGGTAGGAAATTTACAAAATATCTTTTATATTATCTATTTTTGAATATCTTTAAATATCTATTTTTGGCATAAAAGATACATTTTGACCCATACAGTGCATTTTTGGCTATTGCTACAAATACACCCATGCTACTTAAGACAAGACTTAAGGTTTTGTGGTCCAGGGTCGCATATATTACATTTGTTGTTAATAACAACATGAAGTGCAATAAACTTCGCGTTATGTCAAGGTTTCCCAAACTGGGCTTCGTGAAGGAATTGCAGGGGTTTGTGAGTTTCATGAAAAGCTAATCATTAAATTATAAAAATGTAAAACCAATTAAAAACTACTAACTTAAAAAGTGAACATGCAAATGTTAATAAATCCAGTGCTGCGTTGCGTCTTAATTTTCTGTGTAATTATAGCCACCTGACTAGTGACTGGTCTTTGTGTGAATGTCCACAAAACTAGAAGACTTTCTGAATGTGTATAAGCAGTAGGCTATTTTAGAAAGGAAATTTTAAAATATAAAAAAAAAAAAAAATTAGAAGAATCAATTCTGAAACATTTATTGCTACCTTGTGAATAATATGTCATCATATAATCAATAAAAAAGTAACTGCAGTCTAATTATACCAATATTTTAAAATGTAATGTAATCTAATCAAAAGTACTTTTATTTTTGTAATCTGATTACATAATCCAGATTACATGTAATCAGTTACTACCAAACACTGTATAGGAAATATGCATATTTGCTAGACACTCTCTGGAGATCTCCAAATGGGTCAGTTCTTCTCTTTTTATAGAAAATCCAAGCCATGTTGTGTATAATTGCTCCAGTAGAATTATGCAAGTTTTGAGTGTCTTGAAGCTGCTAATAATTTCTCTATCATGCTTAATTTGCTAAATAATTTTATTTCTCTCAAAACACTCACAGACACACAAATTCCATCTGAAACACACACTCTAACTCTCTTTAATTAAGATCGATTTCTCTGTCCAAGTCAGTAAATGAATGATCTTTTCTTTGGCACGGAAGGCAGCGGCTAATTAAAATCATCTCGTAGAGATCAGAAGGCCTCAGATTCCTTTACTTACATCCCAATACACACTCCTGGGGAAATTCTGCAGATTACTCCTCGACAGGTTTTTGGCTGTTGTGATTGAATTATTCGACAGGAGAGGCTAAAAACTAGTCTGTGTGATTTTCAATCTCATATTTAACAATAATGACTCAAAGCCAAAGAGGCTGTCTGCATTTAGTATTTGTATAATGCTGACCGATGTACTGAAGCTTGTTCTATTTCTATAGTGCTGACTCAAGCTGAGGTCACTTGAATGGATTCTTACTCTCAGAGGCACAGATGAAAGTCTCCTGCCACCTAGTGGCCATCATATCAAACTCAAAAAGTAGAATTAGGCTAGTTATTTAGCTAGTTAAAGTTACCTAGTTGTTTAGCTAAATTTATGCTCATATGTGACCCTGGTCCACATATGAAGTGTCATAAGTGTCCATTTTTAGACATTGAGATTTATAAATCATCTGAAAAGCTGAATAAATAAGCTTTTCATTGGTGTGTGGTTTGTTAGTATAGGACAATATTCAGCTGAGATACAACTATTTGAAAACCTGGAATCTGAGGGTGCAAAAAAATCAAAATATTGAGAAAATTTAAAGTTATAAATTTGTACAAATAAAGTTGTACAAATAAAGTTCTTAGAAATGCATATTATTAATCAAAAATTAAGTTTTGATATATTTACACTAGGAAATTTACAAAATATCTTCGTGGAACATGATCTTTACTTAATATCCTAATGATTTTTGGAATATAAATAAAAAACAATCATTTTGACCCATAGTATATATTGTCGGCTATTGCTACAAATATACCCGTGCTACTTACGACTGGTTTTGTGGTCCAGGGTCACATTTGAGTGAAAAATGTGATTGAATTTGCCAGTTTGAATCAGATTTACTGGCTTTACACAATGTCAGGATTTCTGAAGTGACAAGTCTGTCTGAAAACAAAGTTTGGGGAAAAAAAATTATTGATTTGTGATATTAGTGGCATCAAATCTTTGAGAATGTTGTGCAAATGTGTAAACTACATACTCCCTTGCAGAACTAGACAGACAGAAATTCTTTGTTTTCTGTACAGCTGGTCTCACACCAGCACTGTTGAGCAATCAGTGGGAATCATTCCACGCTGGACTGTTATTGTTTCATGAGGTGGTTTAGATAAATGGCATGCAAATCAAAACAAACTGTGGTTGGACGCTTTACTGCACATGTCAGTCAGACGATCTCTTCTTGTCTAAGCTGGACAAAATAGGCTACAAAGTGGCTGAAAGTCAGACAAACCACAGAGAGGTTTTTAGACAAAATGATTCCTTTATTGAAAATTGTGCTTTGAGGTTTGGAATGTGGCAGTACAGACTGATCATAAGAACACCATGATACAAAAGTTTATTGAATCAATTTTACAGTACTCAAATAATACTACCACTCCTTTGTTTTACCTTTACATTATATGTAAAGAAAGGGAGATAACTAAGGACACAAAATGTGTGAGGAATGTGTCAGGACAACACAACTGTGCTAAAAACAAGAAATTCTGCTAATACTATTCAAGTGAGAACTTGTACGAGAAATCCAATGGAAGAGATGTAAAACTGAAATAACCATCAGATTCCCGATCACCGCAGGAACTCTGCAATAAAGTGGCGAAGTGCCCTAAATCTAATACAAGTGTTTGAGAAATGTGGTCTAAAAATGACAAACACATTTTTTATTATTATTTTCAGGCAAAACCACTCGGATTGTCATAATGACTGTGCAGCATTCCTAAATCACCGACTCAGAATGAAGGCAAGAGGTGTTTCAACTATTGTTTGTCTCGATTCAGGTGCTCTTGAAGGATCTTTGACATCACGTCAGGTCAATCAGACGTGCATGTTCAATAAAAGCCTGCATCTTAAAATAATTACTGTAAACAACTTCAATTTAATCAGTGTGATTAGTAAAGTGTACCAAAGACAATGTTGTGCAGGGACAATTATTTGGTCCACAAACTTAAAGGAGACGTTCACTTCCAGAACAAAAATTTACAGATAATGTACTCACCCCCTTGTCATTCAAGATGTTCATGCACTGTAAACATTTTCACCAGTTTCAACTTAAAAAGTTCAGCAGCTGCCATAAGATGAAGTTAAATCAACTTAAAAGTACAAGTCATTTCAACTCACTACAATAAAATAAGTTGAAATGACTTGTAAGTACTTTTAAGTTGATTTAACTTAAAATTTTAAGTCAGCTGCTAAACTTTTAACTTAAAGTTTTTAAGTTGAAACTGGTAAAAACTTTTTTTTTACAGTGTGTCTTTCTTTCTTCAGTCTTAAAGAAATAGTTCCCCATATAGTGGACCTCTATGGTGCCCGCAAGTTTGAACTTCCAAAACGCAGTTTAAATGCAGCAAAACAATCAATTATTTTCTAAAAAATTTACAGTTTATATACTTTTTAAACCTTAAATGCTCACCTAGCTCTGCGATGTGCATGTACACTCGGCACGTATGGTTCAAGACAGTTAGGGTATGACAAAAAACTATCTCATTTTCTCCTCAAACTTCAACTTCAAAATTGTCCTACAACGATGTTTTACCTTTTTTTTTTAAAGAGGCATTTAACCTCCTTTGCACATTCACTTTGTAAAAACAAGGTCGGTAGTTCTGCAACGTTGTAGGACGATTTAGAAGTTGGAGGAGAAAATGAGATGTGAGTTTTTCGACACACCCTAACTGTATTGACCCAGAATGCAGTTCACACAGAGCTAGACAAGACAAGCATTTGAGGTTAAAAAGTATATTAACCCTCTTTTTATTTTTTAGAAAATAACCAACTGTTTTGCTAAATAAGACCCTTTTTCCTAGGCTGGGATCGTTTAGAAACTGCATTTTTTTGGAAGTTCAAACTCACAGGCACCACTGAAGTCCACTATATTGAGAAAAATCCTGAAATGTTTTCCTCAGAAAACTGAATTTCTTTACGACTGAAGAAAGATAGGAACATCTTGGATGACAACAGGGTAAGTAAATTATCTGTAAATTTTTGTTCTAGAAGGGAACTTCTCCTTTAATACTACATCAAAAACATTAGTAGTACTCATTGTTAAAGCAACAGTTCACCCCAAAATGAACATTCTGACATCATTTTTTTGTGTCATGTCATTCCAAACCACAAATGACACAATGCAAGCATTCAGTGACAAGCACCTGGAAACTCCTTGGAATACAGTGCAGAGGTCTTACGGATTTTAGGGAGCTTTTTTGCTTTTTGAGCTTGCATTCATTGAATGTTCATCAAAAGTTTGTCATTTCATGACAAGTCATATGGGTTTGGAACGACATGAAGTGATAAATAATGACAGAATTATAAAGAATATTTGGGTAAACTATTCCTCTGTCAGTCATTCACGTTCACATATTACAGTACAACATGGTGGCAGGCTTGCTGGTAACTCGTCGCATTGACTATATTAAACATATCCTTTCTCACAAAAGACAGGAAGTTGCCCAGAGGGCACAGCGGCTGTGCAGAGTGTCGATTGTGGTCACGGCAGAAGGCTGTGTCAAACGTCAAGTCCTCTCCGTTATAGAGAACACGAATGAACATATTTTCCAACCACTTTCCTCGTTTCTTATCACTCTTTCTCTGTTCGTTTTTTAATTCCGGGCCGTTCCACAGCTCAAACACCAGCCGTGCTGCAAACTTTGGAAATCCCGCCCCTTCCAGACCAAGCGCGCTTAGCAGCGGCGCCATTGTTACGTCATGAGCGGATGCTAAAGCGAAAACCGCCTCTTCCTTGCCTTTACGTGATCCTCTTGCAATCCTCTCCATTCGCATTGCGGTGCGGTTGAGATACGGATGCGCCGCCAGCACAGAATAACGGCGGTAAAGCCCCGCCCCCCGCCGCTCCAGTTCGTCATCTTTCTGCTGCCGTCGAATCACAGCGAAGTGCTGTAGTGTAAGACACGCCCCCTCGTCCGGGGCTTTTAATGTAGTCTGTGTGCTAGAGCATGGAAAAGGAAGACCATGACAAAAGTGACACAACAAAGCATCCACCGGATTGGCCGCCCTTAGAGTCTTTGTGGCCACGCCCAGCGTTTTTGCCATGGTGACATACGTGCGTTCCAGTTCCGTGTCTGCAGTCCTCTGTCGATACTGCCTGCGCTGCTCTTGGTCTAGGTACCGGTTGCGTGCGGGACAGTCACACGAGGAACCGCAAAACAGCGTACTCCACTGCTGTCTTACCGTCACCCGTGACCAATCGAAACGTGGCAGGAAGCCGAAGAGGAAGGCCAGTCCACTCTGAAGGGTGCGGCTTTTGCCTGTAGTCTCCACCCACAACTGGCGCGGCGACCAATCAGCAGCAAGCAGATTGTGACGCTTTATGTAGGCCTGGCGAAGATGATCGCCGTTTTTCAAGTGCTGTACGACTCCTGAAAAAAAGAGAGAGATAGTAGTAAGTACTATTATTGATTTTATTAACATTTTGAATTAGTTTTTACTTTTATATTTTTTGGTTTTCATTTAAGTTTAGTTTTAATAATTTTGCTGTGTGTTTTTGGCATTTTTATTATTATATGTAATATCTAAATAGTTATTTTTTAGCTAATTTAGTACTTTGACTAAACTAAACTAAAATTAGAAATGTTAATTACTAACTCAAATTAAGTTTTATTTACGTATGTTTTATTTCAGTAATTGTTATATATACACCACTAGTCAAAAGTTTTTGAACTGTAAAATTTGTAATGTTTTTTTAAAGTCTCTTCTGCTCACCAAGCCTGCATTTATTTGATCCAAAGTACAGCAAAAACAGTAAAATTCTGAAATATTTTTACTATTTAAAATAACTGTTTTCTATTTGAATATATTTTAAAATGTAATTTATTTCTGTAATTTCAAATTTGAATTTTTAGCATCATTACTCCAGTCACATGATCCTTCAGAAATCATTCTAATATTCTGATTTGCTGCTCAAAAAACATGTATTATTATAATGCTGAAAGCAGCTTTTTCAGGTTTCTTTGATGAATAGAAAGTTCAGAACTGCATTTATCTGAAATATAAATCTTTTGTAACATTATAAATGTCTTTATCATCATTTTTGATCAATTTAAAGCATCCTTGCTAAAAAAAAAAAAGTATTCATTTTTATAATTTCCATGGAAAAATGTACTCAACTGTTTTAAACATTGATGATACAATATTTATTTATATTTAGATATAGATTTTAATATATAGAATATTTTATTGCTGCACTGTGATTGGTTACCTGTCTGTGTGAGTTCGCCCATTTCACAGGTGTTGTGATTGGGTAATCGGGGCAAAGATCCCAGTGATGCGTCCCAGTGACCACGCCCACCGAGAGCCATGTGATTAATGAAGGAGGCCAAGAGGGGGTGAGAGGGATTTCTGCAAAATTACAACCATAAAAGATGTGTTTTAGAACTTATTTTAAATCTGTAATATTTTTGATGTGATACTTTTATGTAGCAACACAGTAGGCATCATAATAGCAAGCAAGAAATTCAATTACTAGATATATCCACAAGGGGGAGACATGACAGCACTAAAGATTTGAATTTACAAAAGCTATTCTGCATATGCATTAGGGACATCTTCAAAGGGAAGAGTGGTTCATAAATAAGTCAATTAGCTTTTTGATCAATTATAAAAATGCAAATATTTTAATTCAGGAGTACATTTTAGGTTCTAGGCCTGTAGTAAAGTTCATCAAGTGCAGAGGCCTGCTACCTGCCTTATTCCTGAAAATTAATGCTTGTCAACTGATGATGACAACAGCATGTGCCCAAAACAATGCAAGAGCACTGATACAGTATTTAATACACTAATGCAACTAAAGAATAAAACTGGTAAGTAACAACTCTATATATCTAACACACTGGGTATTCTTTCCCTTTGCAGGCAGGTTTAAACACGCAGGAGATTTCTGAGAACAAGGGATGTTGGATCATCGTATTTTATTATAATGCATCTTCATTTCTGAGTCAAAACCCATCAGATCATCACGGTCTGGTTGGGTCAGGTCACAGAGTTAATCGCAAGGGTGCATCTGCATTCAGATAGTAAGGTAAGCATATTTGAGTTTATGTGAAGAACCAGAGCATGTTAAAGGGAAAGAGACTTTGGATTTGGTTAAGGATTACTTTGTAATATATAAATCTCAGCCATCATGGGAATACTATGATTTGCTGTGCATGATTAATAATTTTTGGAATACTCTGGACCACAGCATTTGTCGTGCCATTTGTGAGAATACTATGATGAAACCATGGAAACACAACAGTGTTATTTTAGGTAGTGTTACAGTGAATGTTCACTGCTGCCATAACCACATAGACATGGCTCAAGGACAGATAAAAGACTGCGGCGGGAATTAAATATTAATCTGATAGTGATTCATAAACTGCATGTAGAAATTTGTATTTTATATTCCTCTAAAGTGAGGGATGAGTTAAATCAGTTCTGATTCCTTGAAAATGCAAGCTGCATTTTAAATTGATGCATTATGTGCTTTTTCAGTCATTTCATTCCATGATAGATAGACAGATGCAACTGTAGTTGGATAGACAGATGGATAGACAGACAGACATAGATACTATATCTATATGGATAGATACTGTAGTTGGATAGACAGATGGATAGACAGACAGACATAGATACTATATCTATATGGATAGATACTGTAGTTGGATAGAGAGATGGATAGACAGAGAGAGAGAGAGAGAGAGATACTATAGATGGATAGATATGGATAGATACTATAGATGGATAGATAGATGGATAGATAGACAGATATGAAGACTATAGACAGACAGATAGATAGATAGATAGATAAGACAGATACGATAGACAGACAGATAGATAGACAGATGGGTAGAAAGACATACTATAGCTAGATAGACAAACAGACAGACAGACAGACATAGATACTATGTCTATATGGATAGATACTGTAGTTGGATAGACAGAGAGAGAGAGAGATACTATAGATGGATAGATATGGATAGACAGATACTATAGATGGATAGACAGACATAAAGACTATAGACAGACAGACTGACAGACTGACAGATAGACAGAAAGATAGATAGATAGATAGATAGATAGATAGATAGATAGATAGATAGATAGATAGATAGATAGATAGATAGATAGATAGATAGATAGATAGATAGATAGATAGATAGTAGGGATGTCACAATACTCAATATAACATTGAACCGTTCGGTACGACGTCCACGGTTCAATACGCACTTGTGAATTGCGTTTTTTCGGGTTTGCATTTAAATAACTTATTTGTTTTATTTATCTCGGAATTTGCTGTGTGTGTGCCCGCGAATTTCACGTGCTGAAAGGAGGAAACGCTTCCCCGCTTATATTTGAAAAAGCAACACATGCAGAGCATCTTCCATTTTAAAAACAAAAGTTATAATAAACATTATAACTTGTTTTTAATTCACAACATCAGTTGGGTGTTTGAAATAACTTCCTTGTGTGATCTGATGTGGATTCCTATCACAGAATGAGGCAGACAATAAAATCTATACTCATATTCTATGTATGTCGATTAGCAATGGCTTATGAAAATACCCGAGATGGCTTGAAGAACACAGATAAACCATATATTATTGCAGACAACTGTTTATTGTCCTTACATTTCATCATTCAAAACATTTAACGTTATATCTTAATTTATATCTTAGTTTTTAATCAGTCACAGTAATAGCGATGCTTTTATCCATATTAGCTGGAACGGAACGTAATCAGTGATACTTCTTTGACGCATGTGTGTTTTTTTTTTGCACAAGGGCCTATTTTGCGTAAAAAAAGAAAAAATAATACCCCTCTCAAAAGAAAAATTAAGCAGACATATACTAAACCACGTTTTTTCTAGTGTAAAGAGGTTTACGGGAGTATTTTGTTAATTTGTTCCCAAAAAACCCACACTGAAGTGGCAAGATATCAGAACCGAACCGAACCGAAAACCGTGGTTAAAAACCGAGGTACGTATTGAACCATGGCCTAACTGTATTGTTGCATCCCTAATAGATAGATAGATAGATAGATAGATGGATAGATAAGACAGATACAATAGACAGACAGATAGACAGACAGATGGTATAGCTAGACAGACAGACAGACATAGATACTACATCTATATGGATACATACTGTAGTTGGATAGACAGATGGATAGACATAGATATATAAATAAATAGATAGATAGATAGACAGACAGACATAGATACAATAGATAGATAGACAGACAGCCAGATATATAGACAGACATAGACACTATAGATAGATAGACAAATGTGACCCTGGACCACAAAACCAATCATAAGGGTCAATTTTTCAAAACTGAGCTTTATACATCATCTGAAAGCTGAATATACAAGTTTTCCGTTGATGTATGGTTTGTTAGGATATGACAATATTTGGCCGAGATACAACTATTTGTGTATTTGGAATCTGCAAAAATATCAAAATATTGAGAAAATCAAATTTGTCCAAATGAAGCTCTTATTAATGCACATTACTAATCAAAAATTGGGTTTTGATATATTTACAGTAGGAATTTTACAAAATATCTTCATGAAACATGATCTTTACTTAATTTCCTAATGATTTTTGGCATAAAAGAAAAATCAATAATTTTGACTCATACAATGAATTTTTGGCTACTGCTACAAATATACCTCAGCGACTTAAGACTGGTTTTGTGGTCCGGGGTCAAAAATGGATAGTTGGATAGACAGATGGATAGTGGATAGACAGACATAGATAGATAGATAGATAGATAAGATAGATAAAATAGATAAGATAGATAGATGTGGGGTTCATCATCAGGTGATTTACAAATGTACCTCTTGTCTGATAGGACACAGTCTATGGCGGGTTTCTTGGTTTTGGGGATGGAGTACAGAGGGAAACGGTCTCCATGCCGAATCATCACATGTACTGACACCAGCCTGTAGTCAGCTGGACTGTGACCTACAACACACACAAACACAATCACCACACGTCTTAAGAGAGCCTTCAGGTATGTGAGAGGGTGAATGAGTGTGTTTCTTACCCTCCCAGCCATGCTCAGTGAGGTTGGGGTAATTGCAGTACTGATGAGTGTCTCGGATGGGGTCTGGGGCGGGAGGATCCGTGTGGAGCACGGGATTCACACGCTTTCGGCTTTTACCGAGTGACCTTTGCTCAGCCACTGGATTGGTTGGAATGAGGTGCACTAGGGAAAGAAAGAAAAGACTATGAGAGTCATTAAGCGCAAGCACACAGTTTTTCCAGCTTCCTCAGCTCTGACCTCATAAAACAAACATTTGAACTGCACAGTGCTGCGGATTGTTAAATGTTGGGAATTGCCATGGTGATGTGGGCAGAGGGAGGAGACTGACAGGATATTAACCAGTGACTGACAGCCAAGAAAGAAGGCGCTAAAATCCTTCAATGTGACAGATTAAAACAAGATTTTACTAAACATTTAAGCTGCATACTTGCATTTTAAGTGCACATAAACAATATTAGCAGCAACACATAAAAGAGCTCATAGGTATGATAAACCAAATTTTCATGCAGTAAAAGAGTAAAATTTTACTATAAAAACATACAAATGATATAAAAACTCAAATTTTCCAAAACCAGCATAGACACTTCAACAAAAAAAAGATGATGAAAAACTAATTTATGACTGTTTTGGCACAAAACACTTCACTAACACTTCACTAGTGGATCTCAAAGAAAATGAATAAAATGTAAAAATAATGTATTATATGACCCTTAAATAACATGAAAAGTTTCAATAAAAAAAAAAAATTCTTAATTAAAAAGTATGTTTTCTAATAATATGGCATTAAGTTCGTTTTACAGTATTGAACAGTATAATTTGGCATAAAGCTGTAGTAAATTCTAGTAACAAATTTATTTTATTCAATTCACTTACTTATGCAACATTATGATAAAAAAAAAAAACTGTTAGCATGGAAATACTGCTTAATAAAACAACAAATTAATGAATGAATGTGAACGGGCTAAACATTAAACACCAGCACTTCCAATTTCCAAGTCAAACTCACCAGACAGAAGTATAAGGGTTAGCTGGTTTATACGCACAGCGATGGACATTCTGGAGATGGTAAAGCAAGCATGTGCAGATTTGTGTGTATGTGTGTGTTTGCATCTCATACTGGTTTTAATTCACCATCAAACCCCATCTGACTCCTGTAAAAGCTGCCGGACCAATTACACATAAGCTCTGCGCTCTCAGCCAATCACAGCACAGCTGTGTGCAGAGGCCAGCCACACAAAGAGCTCTTTGTAGCTGAAAGTCTGAGTATAGTGTACAAAAAGAATCACACACACCTAAACACAAATACAATAGATGCAAATCAAGCAGGACAGACAGTGTTTACACTGCCGTTCAAGGCCGCCGGGCTGATATTGTGTGTGTTGTTGGCAGTGTGTACATCTGCAATGCTGACAGAAACCCACAATTCACTGAGATGAGAACCGGTCGTCTTTCATCCTTCACTTCTCTCTTTCTCGTTCTCAATGTATGGCCTCTTTCTCTCGGTCTCTACAGACCTGGAGCCTCTTTCTTTAAAACTACATCAGTCATGCTTGAGTGAGCCGAAGTGAAGAGAGAGAGGAAGGGAGGTCGGCTAATTTGAGATGCGGTTCTGTCCTACATTCAGACAGCTTTCAGCTCTTGTTGGAAACGCCACAAAGGAAGGAATAAATTAGTAATGACCTCACACAGGGTGAAAGAAACAGGCAACGTGAGGAAGACAGTAAGGATGACAAACAGATACAAATGCATTCAGGCATTAAGTGTAAACAGATGCTATTTTCTGAAATGACACTTTTCTGAGCTATTTATAACGTCGTAGAAAGGCAGTGAAATGTTCTGAAAATAGAAAGAGACTGTAAAACTGTTTACTATCACATGCATGCCAGAACACAACAAAAATGTCCTGTGTGGGCCTGTTGCTCAAACTGAGCTGTGATTGGCTGTGGAATGCAGAGGGTGGGTATTAGGAGGATCGCTGACCAATCCCTGCTCACCTTGTCGAAATATGTCATGTTAGGTTTCATGTGTTGGCTTTGCAAATTCCAACCATCTGTGCTTTTAAATGACTAAATTAGCAATATTTTCCTGTAGCTGTCACTGTGACATGAAACGTTTAATCTGCAGATATATGCAGGGCTGGTGTCTCAGTTCCCAGTGGTCAGCGAAAGAGGATTTTCAGTCAAGGACATGGGACATTGGGGTCTAATCTGACAATAATCTGTCTCAGAAGCCAATCTGACTGACTATTGCATTATAAAAATACATAAACATTTTCCTACTGCAAATCAAATTCTCGCTAATGTTTTTAGGACTTCCAGGTATTTAGACTGCTCGGTTTCACTTCTTAAAAATGAAACAAATTTCCGTTTACTGATTTCAGAGACTGCGTTTAGACTGTGAAACAAACCGGTGAAGTATCATCCATGTGTCATCTGGCGGCCCCCAACTTCTACTAGGTCACAAGCTCACGTAAACATTCTCAGAGGTCAGAGAGTCTATTTTTTTTTATATAATGTCCATTTTTTAATTATAGATCCTAATGTCCATGCATGTTTTTTTTTCATCTGTGTATCAAGCAGAAAGCATTTAATTTGTGAGATCTGATGCTTTTTTTTAATACAGAAGGTGCCGTTTTCAGATCTTGCTATCTTAGATAAGTGGTTCCCAGTGCACCAAATGCAAGAGAATTAAATGGCTTGCCATTACACATACAAAAACACACCATGGTTTGTTGGATATGCACCATTTCATACCATGGAGTTTAGTGCCATGGTATGTTTCAAAGTACCACCACATTACTTTTTTAATAGATGTTTTAAGAATTTGTTATTTTAAAAAAAACATATTGACTGACCAAAAATCAGTGTATTGAGGGTGTTTATGGTGGCACTGTGTAGTACTAGTTTTTTGACATGGTAATACCATGATACTGTTTTGTGAGAGTATATACAATTGAAGTCAAAAGTTCACAGAATCTGCAAAATGTTCCTTATTTTACCAAAATAAGAGGGATCATACAAAATGCACGTTATTTTTTTATAGACATTAAGTTAAATAGTTGAATTTATAAAAATGACCCTGTTTTCTTAATACTGTGTTGTTACCTGAATGATCCACAGCTGTGTTTTTTTGTTTAGTGATAGTTGTTCATGAGTTCCTTGTTTGTCCTGAACGGTTAAACTGCCTGCTGTTCTTCAGAAAAATCCTTCAGGTCCCACAAATTCTTTGGTTTTTCAGCATTTTTGTGTATTTGAACCCTTTCAAACAATGACTGTATGATTTTGAGATCCATGTTTTCACATTGAGGACAACTGCAGTATTAAGAATCAAAGAGTATGTAAACTTTTGAACGGGTTCGTTTTTGTAAATTCAACTATTATTTTCTCTTGTGGACTATATGTAAATGTCTTTTATGTAAAATATCTTATTCAGGTCAGTACTAAACAAAAAGTAACATGCAGTTTGTATGATCCCTCTTATTTTGGTAAAAAAAAAAAAAACCTAACATTTTGCAGATTCTGCAAGGTGTATGTAAACTTTTGACTTTAACCTTATGCACAATTTGTCTTTTTTATTTCTAGCCAATTGAAAATTCATCCCTTAAAGCTGTTTAACAAGGAACAAACCATGATATATATATAGCACGTCTTCAAGGGAAATGCCTTTGTTTAGTGTACTGAATGCAGTCTAATTGAGACCAAAATCCCCCTGGACGCAAAACCCACACACAGGCACATACTGAGAATGTAAATACAATTCAGCAATGGTTATATTCCCACCTGAGAGACTAAACACACATACACAGGAGTCCCCAGAGAAACCCTAGATGCATGAATAGCTGTACGTTCTTACACAGGAAATGTGACTGAAGTTATACATTGTGTTTCACACTTACAATACTGCAGGCTGAAACTCAGCACCGCCAGCAGCGCACCCACCACCAGCACCAGGATGAAACGGCTCCGTGCCAGCATTGTCCTGTGATTGGTTCGGACGCCTGTCCATCAGCCATACATGCACAGCCCACTTACTGTCACCTGGTAAATTAAGAGTGACAGAAACTTAATATTGCACACATAGGAAAAACCCAACATGCATGCAATGCTTAACAAACATTGTAATGAAAACCCCACAGTGCTGGTTTCCCTTTCGTAGGCATATTGCAGCAAAAAACACCACACGGGCTTGTCAAAGTCTGGTGAAACACAAACTGACAAACCTACACACAACACCGAGAAGCAACATGTAATTTACCCCAGGCGCACAGAAGCAAAAACTGCTATTAACTCTAAATACACATGATAGCTGTGCCTTTAAATTCCTACAGTGAGCTTTTAGACCGAATCTTAAGTGCCCACACAAACATGCACAGCTGATGAAATGAGCAGATGTTAAAAGTTGCCAGAGAGCATTTAACCACTTCCTAGACTACACCCTAACTCCTCTTCAGCTAAACTCAACAAATATCGACACATATGCATTGACATTTGCAAAATGTTACTGCTGTTTGGGTTTGTCAACTTTTTTGCTGTTGGTATTGTTTAAATATAGCCCCTGTGGCTCTAATGTCAGCAGTCTTTTGCAGTGTGCCAGGCCTTACTCCATCTAAAACTAGTTTTACTTTTTGTGTAATTATTATTCAAGCCATTTTATGGCCTCGTTTTTAAAGAGAGACAAATGAAATATTCATGCTTTTAAAATCTGTCACACCGCAGGATTATTTAAATAAACTAGTAAAGGCTAAAATGATTCAGAAATGCAATTTATACAATTACTTGAATATACACACTTCTATTGAGAACATGTTGTAGGTTTCTGAAATGAAAGGAGCCATTTTACAGTTTTTCAATATAAAACACACCCTTGAAAACCCTCATTACATGAGGTCTCAAGGTCAGCAAGTTCATATATTTAACATATTAAACCTTTTTATAAAAAGCCATTCTTTGCTCAAATAAAAAAGAAAATTTTTTTTATTTTTTATTACACCTTGGTAATTCATAGAGCCTGCATTTATTTGATCCAAAATACAGCAAAAGCAGTGATACTGTGAAATATTTTTACTATTCAAAATAACTGCTTTCTATTGGAATATATTTTAAAATGTAATTTATTCCTCTGATCAAAGCTACATTTTCAGCATCATTACTTAGTCTTCCGTGTCACATGATCCTTCAGAAATCATTCTAATATGCTGATTTGCTGTTCAAGAAACATTTTTATTATCATTTTTTTCAGGATTCTTTGATGAAAAGAAAGATCCAAAGACCAGCATCTATCTGAAATAAAAAGCTTTTGTAACATATAGTATAATGTTATAGTATAATAATTATACACTATACCATTTTTATTTCTACTTCAGATAAATGTTGTTCTATGAACTTTCTATTCATCAAAGAAACCTGAAAAATTCTACTCAGCTGATTTCAACATAATAATGAATGTTTTTTGAGCAGCAAATCAGAATATTAGAATGATTTCTGAAAGATCACGTGATGAGTACAAATTCAGCTTTGAAATCACAGGAATAAATGACATTTTAAAATATATTCAAACAGAAAACTGTTATTTTAAATAGTAAAAAAAATCTATTTTTACTGATTTTGCTGTACTTTGGATCAAATAAACGCAGGCTTAGTGAACATTAGAGACGTTATTAAAAAGCATTAAAATTCTTACTGTTTAAAAACCTTTGACCGGTAGTGTGTAAATATATATATATATATGTGTGTGTGTGTGTGTGTGTGTGTTTTTATTTACATCTTTTTTTTATTTACATGTCTTAAAATGTAATATTACATTCAGTAAGGCCATATGAGGAAACAGGAGTCCTTGCAGATGACAGGTCGCATTTAATAACGCAGTTTACACAATAACGTTACATGCCTCTGTTTGAAGGTGTTGAATCTTCAGACTCCAACAATGCTGGAACGGCGCTGTTATCCTGCAAAAAATGTCAGTTTGTCGCGTTAGACGTGAAGACGATCAGTTTACGGTCTCAAGAGCGCAACACCGGTGTCTTCGGGAAATCGTGCAAAAGGCAAATCATAAGAACGCGTATGGAAAACGTGAACGCTGCATATGGTATTCAGAACCTGGGAAGCAACCCAGTTCAGTGAGTTCAGCAGATCAAACGCAAGTACAGACACGTCACGGCACGAGAAGAGGGGAAACCCGCTTTACCTGACCGAACAGAGCCGAGATATTCCGTTCAGAGGAGTCGACCGGAGCGGTGATCCATCTGCCGTGAAGAATGACCAGACTCAGCCCTACTGTGAGCCTCTAACAATATAAATTGAGTGTGAGTGCTAGTGTGTGCATGTGTGTGTGTGTCAGACATATTTTTGTTGAGTTTCACTGCTCCCTCTGCTGGTCATAGATGGTGTTGATACCATGGTACAATGTGAAATGTGATGGTATCATATGCTACTTTGACATATGTCTATTTACCTGTGCTATGAATGTTTGTGTACATATTTTAATGCATTTGTGATGGACAAGTTTCCATTTCTATAAACCAAGTTTGATGAATGTGATGAAAATAGGCCTAAATCCTTCCAGGTGTGGGAGATTTAGGGACTTTTAGGTGTAGAGGGTTAGCCTGCTATGACAAGTGTTTGAGATTTCCTCACTACTACAGTCAAACAAATCTCTGTGTGTATGTTTTTGTTGTGTGCTTGTGCACTTTGACCTGAAAATTATTAATGATCCACCAGAGGTGTTCTGATTTTGCTACAGAATTGATGCAACATGCTGTCATACAATCAAAAAACACATTTAAAAAGCATTTAAGTATTCAAAATCTTAGCTGTTTACTAAGATCCTTTTATTATCTATTGAAACCCACAATAATATTTAAGCTTAGTATATATAAAATCATCATTTGGTGGGTACTTTCAACTGGGAACCCCTAAATTTGTAACTTAAATCTGAAAATGATATTGAAATTTTTGCATTTTATTCCATTGTTGTTTTTAAAAGTATATTTTAGATATTTAAAAAAAGTGAAATTCAAAATATATTTATTTAATATTTCCTTTTTAAATGATGAAATGTATGCCGCATTTTCATGTCACTACCGGAGCAGTGTATGTTTTAGTCCACTGGCTGAGACTGATTTTAACTACACCCCTACATTTATAATCAGGAAATATTTATGTCTCACTATCTCTCATAGCTGCATGGTGAGTAGATAGGTCTCATCGTTTTGAGGTAAATGTGTTCGAAAGTATCTGTGTGTAACTTTAAAGAATGTCACTAGAAATACCAAACATCATACTTTTTTGCTGATCATGTGCTGATTAGCATCTTCGAGCTAGATTCAAAAGTATCTAAAATTGTCACTACCGAAACAGTCACAACCAAAATATTTGGTGACGTTTCGGTAGTGACGTCATTGTTTTTTCAGGGTGTTATCCCATAAAATTGTCACTACCGTAACAGTCACAACTGAAACATGTAATCATTGTTTCAGTAGTGACAAAAGGGAACACATAATCCTTTATTTGGGGAAATAAACAAAATTTTAGTACAGTTATGCAATTTTAATTTTTTTTATAATATTTTAGTGTTTTAGTTTGTGGGTTAAAATTCTGCAATGTGATGAGGTTGTTACCAAAACATTACTGTCACTACCGAAAATGTGTAGTCATGACCGAAACATGGGATATTTTATCTAAAAAAAAAAAAATAAATTCAATATTGTAAAAATTGTAATTGTTATTGATTTACCTCTGAAAACTTTTTAATAAAATAGAAAAAGTATATTTATAAGGAAGATGTAAGCTAAATCTTAATAGGTCAATATAACCCTTCTTAATAGATTATATATTACTGTGTTTCGGTAGTGACAAATTTGGGGAGAGCACAAATATTTTATAAAACCTTCTGGAAATACAAAAATGCATACTTTGAACCAGCTCTGAAGAATGGCCCATATATATATATATATGTGTGTGTGTGTGTGTGTGTGTGTGTGTGTGTGTAAATAATATGCCTCTTGAATTTGGCTGGGAGTGTGACCACCTCTACAAAATGTTTATCCCTGTTGCAGATGAACCTATATTTACTCCTTTTGAAGTATACTGGTAATAATAGTATGCCTATTTATTTTGCAAGTGTGCACAATTATATGTTTAGTTGCACTATGTTATTTATATTTAACATTGTTTTTACTGTCTGCAACTGGTCAGAACAAACCTGCAACCTATTTTTAGGTCATGTGGCTGTGTGCACGTTCTGTGCTTGTTTGTATGTACCGATTTTGCATTATTTGAACTGATTCAGAGTTCAAGTGTCATCGACTGACCCATTACACTATTTGTACGGTTTTGTTATTTTGTTGCATGTTTGTTCTTATTGAACTCATTTCAGAAGTTTAAGTTGTAAAGCAGTTCTAAACAGACAATGGTGTCTTTTAGTTAATTGTTAAGTTCAGGTGAGTTCAGCATTGGTTCAGTTCAGTTTATACTGTAAAAGTTTAATCAATTATAAAACAAGTTTAGGTTTGTAGGGAACAGTAGAGTAGGGAATGTGAAACTATGCAGCAGAGAGACTGGTTACTTGGATAAACCAGTTAGAGAACTACAGTAGTAATTAACCATTCTTTTATTTAAAAAAAATAGTGATTCCACCCTCTTACATCTGCATACACACATTTACTCTCTGTTACAGGTTTGCAAGTTAATGCATGAGTGCTGCACTGACTCATGTGACTTATATAATTAAAGTCATACAGCCACAACCTAAATGAACAGAAGATTTAATCACTTTAAATATAGATTTGCCTGTTTACATAGAGTAAACACAGTACAAAGAGCTTCTGTCTTCTAAATCTAAAACACCCTTTTACTGACAGATTTGATAGTGATATGCTGTGTCTTCATTTCAGCTTCTTTGTATCTTGAACACACTGAAACAGAAACAGTAGCTGCAACCATCTCTGTTAATTACAGCTGATTATTTCGGTTGAATGTTTGATAATTGCATACCTGATAATTGTTAGATGATTAAAGTTTAGAAATTACAAGTAGTTTTACAAGCTTTGTTTTTATGCTCGTTATGCAAGGACTTTACTGATCATCCTTGTTATGAAGCAATGACCTACAACATTCAGGTAAAACAGTTAACCACTCACACCACAGAACAAATAATTCTGCTTTATATGCCTGTATACTATTTATAATAGAACTTAAATGCAATTCCACAGTCAGACAAAAACAAATTTGCATGAATGTTGTGATTTATGGTCCAGTTTTCAGTAAGCTGCCCAGGGAAAGAGTTAGCTATGCTTTTAATTTGTTTTGGAAGACATACAGTGTCAACAAAAGAGTTTGTTTTGTGCACAAAGTTATTGTTTGCTGTCAAAGTACAGCTTAAGATTTTCTGTTTTGAATTTGACATCATTTTTTTTCTCCTCCCATTCCCAGATGCCAAAAGAAACAAAGTCAAGGTCTAAAAATCACAACAACAGAAAATCAACTTAAAATGGTCCCTGCTAAATAAGTCCTCTCTGTTAATAAAAATAAATATCTCCAACTGTACCTGACAACTACTACATCCTCCAGGAGACAAAAAAAAAAAAAAAAAAAAAAAAAAAAAAAATATATATATATATATATAAATTTTAAATAAAAGAATGGTTAATTACTACTGTTATAACTAGAAATTTAACTTTTATAAAAATATAATATATATATATATATATATATATATATTTTTTTTTTTTAAGTTATATTTTTATAAAAGTTAAATTTCTAGTTATAAGAAATTTCATGTTTAATTAAGTGCCTTTGTAAATATTTGTAAACAATTTCTATCAGTTTCTGAGCTAAATTTGATTCAACGTATTTTTTCCAGTTTATTATACATACAATTAAATATAGCGTAGTTGTTTCTGGCAAAATTTGTCGATTTTTATTCATTTTATTAAATCTAAAACCCATGACTGTAACTTGTGTGTGAAAGGGCGGTGATCACGTGAAAGGCGCATGGAGGCGGGCTCTAAACCGATTTCAGCCAATAGACGCTTTTGTTTTGCGCCCTCTGATTGGTCCATAGACAGAGTCAACCGAGAGCGCGTTTACGTAGCAGAATGTGTGAGTGTACACGAAGAAGGTGAACTGCGTGCAGGGTAAACGTGCACGTTTTTAACCCCCCTGATGTGTCCTGGCACTTGGATTTTGACCCAGGTCCGTAATATGTAGTAACCTCTTCACCGTAGACTCACTTTCAGAACAGCTATTGAAGAAGTGACGACCGTGGATCGATCAACGGGGGTTTGTTGGAGGCGAAGCCGCGCCGAGGCGCTTTGAGGTCGTATAAAGTCACAAGTAGCGACCGCGACTAACGTCCACCCGCATGAGAACCACACGGACACGGACTTTGACACTGCTGCCCAGTCCGGAAGGTCCCGGAGAGCATGAGCCGAGATGAGCCAGAGAGACACACTGGTTCATCTGTTTGCTGGAGGGTAAGACAGCTTTACTCTTCAAGATTTTACTAGCCAAAAGTTTTTGAACACTAAGATTTTTTTTTATGTTTAAAGAAGTCTCTTTTGCTTACCAAGCCTGCATTTATTTGACACAAAGTACAGCAAAAGCAGTAAATATTTTTACTATTTAAAATAATTTTATTTTCTATTTTAATATATTTTAAAATGTAATTTATTCCTGTGATTTCGAAGCTGAATTTTTAGCAGCATTACTCCAGTAACATGATCATTCAGAAATCATTCTAATATGCTAATTTATTGTTATTATTATTATGTTAACAACAGCCGAGTATATTTTTGCCCAATATCTTTGATGAATAGAAAGTTAAGAAGAATTTATCTAAAATAGAAATCTTTTGTAACATTATAAATGTTTCATCATCACTTATGGTCAATTTAAAGCATCCTTGCTAAATAAAAAATATTAATTTCTATAATTTCTTTCCAAAAAAAAATTATGCGGACTTTTCAGTGGTATAGTGTAGAATGTAACAAAAGCTTTTTATTTCAAATAAATGCTGGTCTTTGGATCTTTCTATTCATCAAATAAATAATATTAGTAATTTCTTAGACAGCAAATCAGCATATTAGAATGATTTTGAAGAATTATGTGACACTGAAGACTGGAGTAATGATGCTGAAAATTTAGCTTTGATCACAGGAATAAATTACATTTTAACATATATTCAAATAGAAAGCAGTTATTTTAAATAGTACAAATATTTAACATTTTCACTGTTGTACTTGCTGTACTTTATTTGTGCTGTATTTTATTTTGTTTATTAATGTATTTTTCTTTATAAAAAAAAAAAAACCTAACATATTTTATGCAATATAGTTTCCATTAATAACATGTTTACATTCCCACAATATATACTGTATATACATAAAGGAGGTCTTATTGCTCCACGCTGCCAATGTGTTTGCATTTCGCAGAAAGAATAAATCTGATGTAACGCAGGAACTGACAGCTGTTATAGAGTCATTCAGGGCTGATAATTACTCTTATGGTGTGTCTTTCAACACAGTCTTCACTCAGTGAATCACGGAAATAGACATTCAGCTTGATTCTGAAACAGACAGAAGATTAACAAGTACAACCAAACTTAAATATAAACAACTTATTTTGTTTTGCAGTATGACTATGCATAATTTAGCACCCGCCATCCCAAGAGACCTTGAATTCAGCCACAGTGATGTTTAGATTACAGTCTATATAAGGAGAGAAAACTCAGGTTTTTTGTGTTTTATTCTTTAAAATATTGCTAGACTTAAAAATAAAATGATTAAAAGCTTTATTTTTTAAATCAGAAACTGTAGTACTTTAAGAGCAAAAATGTGTTTTTATAAGTGACACTTGTAATTTGATCTGTTGCTTGAATTTGCAATAGAGAATCATCTTCCCTGGCATTGATTCTGTGCCCATAGTGATTGTAGCCTGTGCTCTAAATATCTGTCCTCAGATAAACTGGCACAGCGTTTAAAATAGAACTATTGACTGGCACTCTCCTGAACACTGTCTACATGATACTGTCAAAAAACTAGCTTATGTCCCATCTACTCCTGTTATTAATAACTGCACAGTCAAAAGTAATGTGCTATTGCAATTTGTGCTTTTTTTAACATGCAATAAATCACACCTATGTTTGGTTTATAATCTTTGTCTAATAAGGTGTTCCTCAGCAACATTACTTTAGCTCTAGAGTTGTATCACAAGTATCACACCTCAGATTTCAGATGCTGTTTTTCCATTGGAAAACACTGATATCAGGTTGTTCGCGGCATGTGAGGGGTGGTTTGAGTTACTGTGTTTGCTGACCCACATCTCCCGGCACGAGTGCAAGTGTTGCAGCCGATTAAAACTTAGACTTGAAATTCTATCGCCCTTGTTTCCTCTAAATCCGTGTTGTGATGTTCGACTGAAGTCTCGTGGCCTTCAGATAAGAAGTCATGGGATGACTGACCTACATTGAGAGCTTAAACTTCTGACCGCTATTGACAAAAATCAACCATGTTTTCCAACTTAATCGATTCTTATGTGCAGAAAAAAACACGCAAGTTACACAGTTTCTGAAATAGTTTTTATCACTGTTTTTTTTTAGATGTGGAGGAACGGTGGGTGCGATCCTGACCTGTCCTTTAGAGGTGGTGAAGACGAGGCTTCAGTCTTCCTCAATAACGCTCTGCATCTCTGAGGTGCATCTGAGCACAGTTAATGGAGCCAGTGTGGCACGTGTGGCCCCTCCGGGGCCCCTTCACTGCCTCAGGTACGTTACAACAAGTTAGACCACTTTGCATTTGCAGTGCATGCGTACACATTTGCTTCTTTTAAACCGTAAATACACTAACAAAAAAGTACTAAAAGTACCATGCTGTTACCATGTTTTGTTGGACATTAACTATCACGGATAGCACATGTACATCTGCAAGATGACTGTTAAAGATCACTTGATATGGAAAGCATCTGCTGTGTACGAACATCTGTCTGTAAGATGTCAGTTTTACATATATTCTAAACCATAAACATCTTAAAGACAACTAATAGAAACATCCTGTAGACATATTGCAGATGAGCAAACATTCTAAAAAATATGTCTTGCAGATATAAATGCAGACATCAAATAGGCGTCTCTGTGATGTATGTGTGCTATCAGGGTACACTAACATAAAAAAGTACCGAAAGTACCATGCTATTACCATGTTTTGTTGGACATTAACCATCTCGGATAGCACATGTACGTCTACAAGATGTCTGTTAAAGCCCTGATAGCACAGGTACGTCTTGGAGACAACTATCTGACGTTTGCATTAACATCTGCAAGACATTTTTTTAGATTGTTTGCACGTTTAGATAGGACGTTTCCTATCAGATGTCAAATAGACGTCTATTAGATGTCTTTAAGATGTTTATGATTTAGAATGTATGTAACACTGACATCTGCCAGATGTATGTACACAGCAGATGCTTTCCAGATCAAGTGATCTTTAACAGGCATCTTGCAGATGTATGTGTGCTACCTGGGCGATCACATGATCTGGACAGCATCTGCTGTTTACAAACGTCTGTAAGATGTCAGTTTTACAAAGAGAGACATCCTATAGACGTGTTGCAGATGAGCAAACATTCTAAAAAATGTCTTGCAGATTTAAATGCAGACGTCAAATAGACGTCTCTGTGATGTACCTGTGCTATCATGGATGGTAAAATCATGATTTTCTTTGAATTGCTATGAACTGTCATACTGTGGTACAATATTGAGGTATATAAAGATGTTTAGGTTTATATATCTAATTTCTATTTTGTTTAATGTTTGTTCAGCCAATAAATATTCAATTGCACAACAACGTAAATTATATACGCATAATTGTCCAAACTGTGTCCTTCAGGACCCACAAACCCAAACTCTGAGTGGTACAGTATTTTTATGAAATTAAGGTGAGAATATTTACTCATCTGATTTAGCATGTCAGTTTTATTCTGGATACAGGCAACACCCTGTACTGGAAGAGTGTGAATGTTACATCTGCGTTGTGAGAACGTTTAGTCTGTGTTGCATTTACTCAGTGTTTTGTAATCATTTGCCCTATGGTTTGTGGGCCTAAAACCGAGCGCTCATCTTCCCTGCCAGAGGAAACGCCCTTTTCTGTCAGCTCACTCCAAAAATGTGGTCATAATTTTTCAGTACACCACCAAATGTGACTAAATAAAGTCAAAAACAAGCTGAATTGGGGATTGTCGGTTTACCACCTAAGAATTCTGTCATAAATATATATAAATGTGTACATTACCAAAGCAGAAGTTTAGTGTTTATACAACACATATTGCATAGTCTATAATTCCCTCTCCTTGCCTTTTTCTTTCTGTTTTCTTTATAAAGAGACTGTTCACGGTGGTTTCCACTCCCCCTTACCCAACCAATCGCTGCCCTCACACTAAAACACTGCATCCTGGAGCTTGGCTCTCAGTTGATGAGTGAGTGTGTGTGACTCACTGGTTCTCAAAACGGCCCCTTGTCCTCTTAGTTTAACTCGGGTTATACATCACAAGAAGGTACTAGAATACTAAACACTAAGACATTTAGATCGACTGTGGTATAGTTTATCAATATAATACAGTGAGAAATTGATTATGACATTGTATACGCTCCTTCACAGTTTATGCTTTGTTACACAACCTGTCAATACTGGTGTCTGTTTATTTTGACTTTTTGACACCTGAAATGCCTTTAGAATGTGGTTTATGGTTTGTTACGCAACCTGTATGTATTGGCAACTTTCTGTTTTGGCTTTTTGACACCTGAAATGCCTTTAGAATGTGGTTTTTGGTTTGTTACACAACCTGTCCATATTGGCGACTGTCTATTTTGGCTTTTTGACACCTGAAATTGCATGACCTTTGACGTGCACAATAAAAGATATGATAAGTGTTTTCACCTCCTTTTTAAAAGTCGATAAGTCTGTTTATTTTGGTGTACCAACTATGCCCAATTCCGCCCCATTACATGGGTAGTTGGATTTTATTATTTCCATTTAGCATTGTCTTCTTGCCTGATGTCCGTGACATTATCTGGCCCATTATTCTGTAACAACCCACCAGTTGAGGTCCAAGATGGAATATAAATAAGTTTCGCATGACCTGATCAAGGTCGTCAGTCATTTGATTTCATTTTTGTTTAGCTTCACTTGAAACGGTTTTTTTACTGTACGTGTGTGTGATGACAAAGAGAAATATGTTACATGTGACTTTGAGGTATTTTTTTTTTTTTTTTGTTTGAACATGTTCTCAGGGGTGTGTCTTATTGGCAGGATCGAAGGATTTAAAAAGTATTTTGTTGATCTTCTCAGAAGTGTTTGGGTTGCATTTCACTCCAGAACAGTTGATTTTAACTTATTCATATAGCAAAACATTGCTTCAACAGCTTTTCAAAGAATAAAAAAATGTCTAAATAAATGTAAATAAATTGTGGCTTGTTTTAATGGCAATTAAGCCCATTTCTATCTATGAATATAGTTCAACAAGCAATATTATTATTATTATTATTATATATATTTTTATTTTTATTTGGTTAATTATCAGTTGAATTGCTTAATTGTTACACTTTAAAAATGCTGGGTTAAAAACAACCCAGCGCTGGGTGAAATACTGATAAACCCAGTGACTAGGTTGTTTTGACCCAGGGGTTGGGTTAAATGTTTAACCCCAACCTTCTGAGTAGTTTTATTTAGCTCAACTATTGCTTAAAATTTGCTATATGGTTTGCTTAAAATGAACCCAAAATAGGTTGTAAGTTAAGAATCAGACACATAATTAATTACTTAGTAAACAATTAATTACTTACTAAACAGACACATAATAATTACTAAAGGCATCAGCAATAACCAAAAGATAAACATTTATTAATAAACAATTCAAATGTTTATTATTTAATTATTATTTATTCAAGTTATTAATAAATGTTCATTTATGAACATATTACTGAATGGTAATTATTTTAGGTTCATTTTTAAGCAGTAGTTGAGTTAAATAAAACTACCCAGAAGGCTGGGTTAAACACTTAACCCAACTGATAAGTCCAAACAACCCAATCACCGTTTTAACTCAGTGTGTGAAAATGAAGTCACAATGAAAAAAAATCTTAAATGGAAGGAAAAGTTAATTCACGTCTATAAAGTAAAGTAGAACACAGAGAAGAATTTTCAACACTCTTCATCAATAAAAAACATTATTAGTATGGTTAAATTGGATCATTGAAGGTCAACAGCAAAGACACTGGTTCATACAATGGGATTAAATACAAAAAAGGATATTTGTATTATTTAACATTTAATTATTGTAGGTTTGTGTCATATTCTGAGTTGCATGTCACTGTTTTTATTTATTTTGGGGAATAATGAATCTGTTTTTTTGTAAGATGAACATCTTACTCCAAATTTCTCTCAACAATGGGACAAGAGAGCTTTCGAACAATAAATGGGGAAAACGAAGCAACTGGCGTTACTTAATTGAAAAAGTAAATTAGATATTTTCTTGTAAATTAAAAAGTAATGTGTTATTTACTAGTTACTTGAAAAAGTAATCTGATTACATTACTAGCGCTACTTGTCATGCGTTACCCCCAACACTGTTTACCACTGATTTTGGAGTGAAATATAAGACCTACATTTCCCCCAAACATTTCCCAGGAACAACATTACATGTTTTACCAACTTCAGACTGTGTTTATAATGTTCACAAAGCCATTCAGAACAAAAATGTCATTTTGGGGCTTTTGTCTTATACTTCTTTTTATATGTTTCTCTCTCTGTGTTTTCAGATTAATTCTTGAAAAGGAAGGGCCTCGTTCTTTATTTCGAGGCCTAGGGCCCAATCTCATCGGGGTGGCTCCTTCACGGTGAGTGTTTGTTCATTCATGCAGATCAAAACAATGCATCTCAGCAAGCATTTACAATAAGAACGTATTGTCTAGAACTCTGTGTACAGAAGTGACAGTAAATCTGATGCAGTGCAACTGATGCAATCCCTGCTCAACCGGAAAAGCTGCAAATTTACAGAGCTTGGAAAAAACATACAGACAAGTCTATATTTAGCATTCGGTTTAGGGTTATTTTACACATCAGTCGTCAGACATGCAGTGTGCAATTTTGGGGGAATCTGACCCCACAATTAAAGGGATAGTTCACCCAAAAATGTAACTTCTGTCATTATTTTATTACCTACATCTTGTTCATATACTGTAAGGCCTACTTTAGAACACAAAAGATATTTTGTTAAATGACTCGGCATGTTTCTGTTCAAACAATAAAAGATTTTCTAAATATAATCTTTCGTGTTACACATAAAAAAGCAAGTGAGTTTTGGGTGGGCTGTTCCTTTAAGACTTGAAATGTACAAAAATAGTTTTGGTTCTAAATAATACAATGCAATTTTCAATCAGCATAATTTATGAATTTATATCAGCTTAAACATGACATGTTGATGATGTGTGTTTTCCAGGCCATTAAAAATATCAGAGCTCATTTAACACCAGGTGTTAATCCCTGCACTTTTTCTGCCACTCCAGCATACTTACGGTTTTGTGGAACAATGACGCTCATTATCTGAAATCCAAATGGGCTGTTTCAGCCTTCATCTGAGGTGTAACACACCGTAGGCGGCTCCAAGTGAACATCACAGCTTAAAGAGCAATTAAATACATGAGTGGACATGATAAATGGTGGTTTTAACATTTACAGTCTGTATGAACAGATGTTTTACGTGCATACATTCAGGATAAAGCGCCTGTCTAGTGAGGCGTGCATAGTAAATTGGTGCTGGACCTGTTACTTAAACAGCAGCTTATGTAAACTTGTGTGTTATAGAGACAGGAAGGTGAGATCAAACTTGAGATTAGTTGCTGAGTTTGTGGAGAGTGTTTTCCTGTTGGAGTGCTCAACGTCTATCAGTTAAGAGCTTCAGGATACTACATGTGCAATGAACATTTTGTACTTGTACAGCTAATGAACATGTTGTACTTGTAAACTGCCTACGTAAACACTACATGGGTGTTTCAGAAGGTGCAGAGCAAAATTATGTGTTCTGAGCTGGAAATTAGCTGGTCATTTGACCAGCCAGCTTGTTCCAAAACCTTCTTAAACTAGTATGATTGGTTAGTTGCAGATGATGTCCACCTTAGACTAGCTAATGACCAGATTCCAGGCTGAAAAGAACATCTTAAACCATTCTAAATTTGGAAAGTCTTCCAGCCTGGCCAAGATTTACTAGTTGTGCTTAGAACATGGTAGATGGATTCTAGCTGGTCATTGACTTGCCTACCCAGCCAGCTTGTTCCAAAAACCTCCTTAAACTATTATGAGGTTGGTTTGTTGCAGATAATGTCTAGCTTAGACTAGCTAATGACCAGATTCCAGGCTGAAAAGAACATCTTAAACTAGCCTAAATGGTTTAGTAAGTCTCCCAGCCTGTCTTAAGACTTACTAGTTGTGTTTAGAACATGGTAGATGGATTCTAGCTGGTCTGAGTTGGAAATTAGCTGGTCATTGACTGATCGACCAGCCAGCATGTTCCAAAACTAGTATTAGGTTGGTTAGTTGCAGATAATGTCCATTTTGGACCAGTTAATGACCAGCTTCCAGGCTAAAAAGAACATCTTCAACCAGCCTAAATGGTTTAAGTCTCCCAGCTTGGCCAAGATTCACTAGTTGTGTTTAGAACATGTTAGATGGTTTCTGGCTGGTCTGAACTAGATATTAGCTAATCACTAACTCGCTTGTTCCAAAACTCACCCTAAACTAGTATGAGGATAGTTTGATAACGAATGACTTTGACCAGGTAATGATTTCAGATTTCCTTCTGAAAAGAACATTTTAAGTCAGCTTAATTGGTGATTACCTTATCTTGGCTGGTTTATTAAGTCTCCCAATCTGGCCAAGATGAATTTAATCAGATTAATCAGATAATTGGTAAATGGTTTGCTCATCTTAGCTGGTTTTGTATGTCTCGAAGCTTGACCATGGTGGTGTTCTTATAACTTTAGAAGTGGCCGAAACCAGCCTGACCAGTCTGTTGAAGTTTAGTAGGGTGTAATAGCATTGCGTGTTATTTCTCATGTGTCTTGCTGTATTTTCAGGGCCATCTACTTCGCCGCCTATTCCAGTTCAAAGGAGAGACTGAACCGTGTGTTTGAACCAGACTCCACGCAGGTGCACATGACGTCTGCTGGGATTGCAGGTAACTTCATTCATATTTGACCATGCAATCCAACTACATCCTGTTTTCTCGGTTTTTATGGGCTCATTTTTTTCGTCATCGTTTATTGCTTAATTGCATGTGTAGATTTGTCCAGCGGATTGGAATCGCAACTGTTTCCTTTGATCCATGCTGTATCTCTGAGCAACAGGCCAGTAAATGTCACAGCACTCAAGCACTCAATAAAGATCTGGCACTTGGCCAGAAGAGAATATGTGTAGGTTGGTCTCCTGACATTTGGACTTTTGCCAAGGAGGATTTAGATTAAAGTGCATTGTACTATGCTAGAGTTTTCTTATACCTTTAAGCTGCTTTTGCATTGTTTATGAAGATGATTGACAAAGTCATTCGGAAGAAAATCACGTGAGGAGTGGTAAAATACTAGGGTTGCAAGTCGGAGCTGCCATGTTTTCCTCCAAACAATGTGCAAATTCATTGCATATGTGTGTATATATATATATATATACATATATATATATATATATACACACACACACACACACAGTTGAAGTCAAAACTTACATATAGCTTGCAGAAATAAGAGGTATCATACAAAGTGCATGTTATTTTTTTATTTAGTACTGACTTGAATAAGATATTTCACATAAAAGACATTTACATATAGTCTGCAAGACAAAATAATAGTTGAAATGACCTCGTTCAAGAGTTTACATACACTTGATTCTTATTACTGTGTTGTTACCTGATTGATCCACAGCTGTGGTTCCTTGTAAGTTCCTTGTTTGTCCTGAACATTTAAACTGCCTGCTGTTCTTCAGAAAAATCCTTCAGGTCCCATAAATTCTTTAGTTTTTCAGCATTTTTGTGTATTTGAACCCTTTCCAACAATGACTGTATGATTTTGAGATCCATGTTTTCACACTGAGGACAACTGAGGGACTCATATGCAACTATTACAGAAGACGGGGTGAAAACTTTTGAACTTTTGTAACATTTACCCTATATCTTCAAATTCAAAAAGTGTTCACTCCCTGGTTCTTAATGCATCGGTTCATAATTTCCTTCTGAAGCATCAGTGAGCATTTGAACCTTCTGTAATAGTTGCATCAAACGATCTAATTGTGCAAAATATCTGTTAGTGTGTGAAGGTTAGAGTTGATTTCAGTTTAGTAAATTTGAACCCTAATCTTCCCTCTTCTACTCCAATCAGGGTTCACGGCCATAACCGCAACCAACCCAATTTGGTTGATTAAGACACGTCTGCAACTGGATGCCAGGTAAATGTCCAAATGGTGTTACGCAAATAGATTGTTTGATATCCTTAGTGACTGTTTCCTTAGAGTTAATATAATCTAGTGCTCATTATTCATGATCCCAGACTAAGTTTTGTATTTGACTCACGTAAGCGTGTTTCGTTCTTCACAGGAAACGTGGAGAGCGTCGCATGAACACATTTGAGTGTGTGCGACGTGTGTATCAGACGGATGGTCTACGTGGGTTTTACCGCGGCATGTCCGCTTCTTATGCGGGCATCTCAGAAACTGTGATTCACTTTGTGATCTATGAAGGTATAAAACGCCGTCTTTTAGAGGCCAAAGCAGCAACGCATATGGATGGGGCACAGGACACAACCAAGGACGCATCAGACTTCGTGGGCATGATGCTGGCAGCCGCCACTTCCAAGACCTGTGCCACCTCAATAGCTTATCCACACGGTGAGCATATGCATTTTTACATTAGAGAACTGTATCGTCTTGAAGTCAACATGAAATCTCATTCACAACCTATTTTACTTACATAATGTGATTCATCAAGGACACTTTAAAATAATCAAATGTGACAGTAAAGACGTTTGTGGTGTTTCTGAGGGTCTCAAATAGTCTTAAAGTCTTAATTCACCCTTCCACAATTTAAGGCCTTAAAACGGTTTTAAATGAAAGCAGGAAGTCCAAAATTCACTGAATGTTGCATTCATAAAAAAAAATCTTCCTCAGTATTCTTAAATCCTTAAATCCAGATAGATTTACTTCAGATGCAAAATGAAGAAATTAAGTCTTGCTTTTTTAAACAGAAATAAGTGAGTTTATGCTTAAAGCAAGAGATATATGAGATATAAAACAGATATATGATCTGTCAGTCAGGTAGGAAAACTTGTTTTTCCTTTAAAATGAAAATTTTGTCATTTACTCACCCTCGTTTTGTTCCAAATCTGCATTAAAACAACACAAGGTTGAGTAAATAATGACAGGACTTTGATTTTATTTATTTTTTTGAGTCCATTGGTAGATATTTGCAAATGTTTTAATCATAAATTCACCTCATTTTTATCAGTTTCACAGAAAACAAGACAACTTATGTCATTTTGCTATATTTAAAGTAAATGTATCTAAATTTAAGAATCATTAGACATTTCCACTGGAAAACAGGTCAAAAATACTGAAAAAATAACATTACTTTTTGTTTTTTTATTTCACAATATTACTGTAGCAATAAATGTTTTCTGAACAGCAAATCAGCATATTACAATGATTTCTGAAGGATCTTGTGACAGGAGTAATGATGCTGATAATTTAGCTTTGATCACAGGAATAAATTACATTTCAAAATATATTCCATTTATTAAAAATATTTAAAAAGTTTGCTGTACTTTGGATGAAATGAATGAGACTTCTTTAAAAAAAACAAAAACATTAAAAATCTTACTGTTCAAAAACTTTTGACTGGTAGTGTACAAAGTAAAACATGCAAACTGTATCATTTTGGGTTTTAAGTTGACTACAGATGGTTTGTAACTAATTCTCATCATTTGTTTTTCTCTGTTCGTTTCTGCAGAAGTAATCCGTACACGGCTAAGGGAAGAAGGTAACAAGTACCGCTCATTTTTCCAGAGTCTCAACCTGGTGATAAGAGAGGAAGGCTATCGAGCTCTTTACCGAGGGCTCACCACACATGTGGTCAGACAGATCCCTAATACGGCCATCATGATGTGCACCTATGAGTTCGTTGTCTACCTGCTCGATGGCTAAACTTTGACCTGAGGTGCCTAAGTACACATGGACAAAAAGTTATGTGGATTCATTCAGCATTTGGTAGTCTGTTCTGAGAGGACGGTGTTAGGAGCAAAAGGGAAATGACTAAAAAGTTGGCATCTAGAAAGCAATGTTGTTGTTTTTCCTTAACGTTCTGTCTTTTAATGTTCCTTAAAATGATGCTGCTTCTAAAAACCATTGACAGTCAGTTCACCTTTAGCCTCCTCAGTTTGTTTTTCCATCTCAAACAGCACTTCACGTCAGATGGATCTTGTAAATGCATTCAGCAGGTTATTTCTGTCAGAGAAGTTGTTCTTATGTTGGCAGGTCTTTATCTGGCCTATTGCTGTGTTGTGACGCCGATCACTGGATTTTCTCAAACTTTGAGCTGGAAAGGAATTAGAGAGGATCTAAACTGAGGCTTGCTTCCTGTCTGTGAATGGACAATCAGGTTGCACTTACACCATGCAATGCAAAAGCAAAAAAATCGTACATATACCTGACACTGTGTGCACATGTATGCTAAAAAAAGATGTCTAAGAGTGCGTTTAGTTGTTTTGTCACTATACAGGTGTGTGTGTGCTACAGAGTGTCATATCTGTGTGTTATCGTGTGTTTGCTTGTTAAACACATGAATTTAACAATCATTGCAGCCGAAATAGGTTGTTGGCACAAAAAACCTTTAACAAATATATGTATTCAGCAGAAAAATTACTAATTTAAAACTGTAAGAAAAGTAAAGCTAGAAAAATACATGAAAGCCATTTCACTTTAACACAAAATAAGTTTACTTTTTGTTTGGCATGTTGTGCCATTATCTCAAAAACACACACTGAGCACCAAAAAAATGAAACAAACAAACAAAAAATCCAAGAAGGTTTGTGGCCACTGTGGTAAATGGCATAGAAAAGAACCTTAAGCTGCAAAAAAAAAAGAGGCATTTTTGTTGTTTTGCAGTAAAAATACCAAAACATCCTTTGAATAAGATCAGTTTTCTTGAAGTAAAATTGCATTAGATATTAAGACATTTTAGACTATATCTTAAATTAAAGTGTCATTATTAAGTAATTTATAATGATTACAAAATATTAATATTTCATTATGATACCCTCAGAAAAGCACAAATTTCCTTTTTTGTCATTAAAGAAAAAAAAACGCAGTGTGTATTTACTGAGAATGTCTTTATGGCTTATATTTATGTTATATTCATATTTATATTGTTGTTTCTCAAATTCAAGTGAATTGATCTTGTTATAAGAATATTTTATTTTTTTGCAGGAAAACGACAAAAATACTGATTAAAAAAATTGTTTGCAGTGCAGACAGAAACGTAATCAATTATTAAAATATAAAATGTCAAGTTGTCAAAATTCATGTTTTTCTTTATGGTACAGTTTTGTATCTCATTCTCTCACACTGTGTATGTGTTTGTTTGTTTTTTTGTATGTGTTTTTTTTCAGTGTTTGGTTGTTTTGTTTACAGTCAGTTTGGTGTGACCGGTCAAATGACCTGCTCTGTTCTCACTGTTCATTAGGACATTAATTTTCAACAGATGATCATATAGAAAAATAAATGCATATTATAAAACAATGAAGGATGAGCATATTTTGGTTTGGATGCAGATTCTGTGTTTTTGTCTTAAAGATATGACTCTCACTAAGCAAAAGTCAGACATTTCTGAATTATGATATTTTTGTGTGTTTTTAGACAGCCTCCTTAGCACTGCAGTTCTTTGCTTTATTTTTACGTTGTCACATGCACTTAAACATTTTGTTTGACATATGGAAAATCAGGAAATGTGTGTGTGAATTCCAGTAATGCACAACTTCCTTTAAACTTGTTGCATGAGTGATTCCGCATTTACAGGTAGTTGTAGTTTGGGTCAGATCTACATGTGAGGAAACAAGTTGTCCAAGCAGGTAAGGAATTAATTAAATGTAGAGCTAATTGTTTTTTTTTTTATTATTATTATTTGCTTGTGTTGAACAAAGTCATAATCCACTAAAGAATGCTTAAATGTAAACTTTAGTAAACAAATGTGCTTAGCAGTTCTTTTTGATAGCAAAGCTTTTAGAGTTATACCTTTAATTAAATAGCAAAGGTTACTAAACTAGAGGTCAAGCACTTGGCAGACAATTTACAAATAATCGGCAGGTAACACTGAACCATGAAGTCAAATTGCACTTAGTTTTGTATGGAATACTGCAGTGTTTATTATAAATAAATAATCTGTGCATATACTTGTTTGGAAAATAACAATAATATGCCCTTATAATCTTTAAAAGCAATAATAAATTTGTAAAAATGTATATATTTAATATTAAATTAAAAAGTGAATAATAAATTAAATATTACTCCCTTGATATCACAGCAAATTATTACCTAGCGGCAATGAGCCAATCAAGCCCAAACACAGTTTCCCCTGGTTTGTGAAGCTTTACTCAAATAGAAATAGTCTACATGAAGCCAGATTAAATTTAAAACGATGAAAATGAGTATGTGAGGGATAGATTTACAATGTCACGCGGTGTATACATTTTCACAACTTGCAGCTTTTAGAAAGTATTTGCAGAAATACGTTTTGTCAGCTAAACACTCGGAATGTGGTTATACAACAGTGCAATGCACTGAACGCACTGTATTTTGTTCCCTTACATCCTTCATTCCTGTCAAAAAATGTAATTTGGTGCTACACCGACGAGTCTATAGGAAAGAAAAGATTTTTGCAGCTGTAGCTTCATGCTGACATGGGAAAAGAAAGCCTAAAATGGTATTTTCTTGTAAAACATGTTCCAAATACAGTTGAAATCAAAAGTTTACATAGGCCTACACCTTGCAGAATCTGCAAAATGTTAATTATTTTACCAAAATAAAAGGGACTATGCAAAATGCATGTTATTTTTTATTTAGTACTGACCTGAGTAAGATATTTCACAAAGACGTATAGTCCACAAGAAAAAATAATAGTTGAATTTATCAAAATGGCACCGTTCAAAAGTTTACATACACTTGATTCTTAATACTGTGTCATTACCTGAATGATTCACAGCTTGTTATTCATGAATCATGAGTCCCTTGTTTGTCCTAAAGTGTTAAACATATTGCTGTTTTTTTTAGAAAAATCCTTCAGGTCCCACAAATTCTCTGGTTTTTCTGCATTTTTGTGTATTTGAATCCTTTCTAACAATGACTGTATGATTTTGAGATCCATCTTCTCACACTGAGAACAACTGAGACACTCATATGCAACTGTTACAGAAGGTTCAAACACTCACTGATGCTTCAGAAGGAGAAACAATGTATTGGGAAACAGGGGTGTAAACTTTTGAAAAGAATGAAGAAGTGTACATTTTTCTTATTTTGCCTAAATATCATTACAGAAGATAGATACATGTTTCCCAGAAGACAAAATAAGGTAAATTTACCCTGATCTTGAAATTGAAAACTTTTCACCCCTGGCTCTTAATGCATCCTGTTTTCTTCTGTAGCACCAGCGAGCATTTGAACCTGTAATAGTTGCATATGAGTCCCGCAGTTGTCCTTAGCGTGAAAAGATGGATCTAAAAAATCATACAGTCATTGTTTGAAAGGATTCAAATACAAAAAAATGCTGCAAAACCAAAGAATTTGTGGGACCTGAAGGATTTTTCTGAAGCAGGCAGGCAGTTTAACTGTTCAGGACAAACAAGGAACTTATGAACAACTATCACTAAACAAAAAAAAAAAAAAAAAAAAAACAGCTGTGGATCATTCAGGTAACAACACAGTATTAAAAAGCAAGTGTATGTAAATAGGGTCATTTTTTGAATGGGGTCATTTTTATAAATTCAACTATTATTTTCTCTTGTGAATTACATGTAAATGTCTTTTATGTGAAATATCTTACTCAGGTTAGTGCTAAATAAAAAATAACATGCATTTTGTATGATAACATTTTGCAGATTCTGCAAGCTGTATGTAAACTTATGACTTCAACTGTAGCTAATTTTTATTTGCAACTTTGAAAGACACTTCTACTGAGGAAGAACACTCTGATAGCTGAGATGATGGAGACACTGCAGAAGACGTCCCTACAAACGGCTGCTGTGGAGTGTGATGTGATGCAGGTGAGATCTGTCAAACTCACCTGCAGCTTCACTATCAATCTCCTGCGTTTATGACGCACAAACTAGTCGATGCCTCCAGGAGCATTCAGGAGAACATCTGCTTCAGTCATAAAAAACCTCTGGACATTTACTGTCAGGATGACCATCAATGCATTTGTTGCTTGTGTGTGATTTACAGTCATAAAAACCACAATATGGTATCTGTGGATACAGAATGGACTAGTAAAAAGGTAATGAATGCTTAATTTTAAGGTAGTTGCCATTTAACTTAAGGTAGTTGGTTAACTTAAATTACTGGGATAATAGTACATATCTTACTTGTTATTTAACAATTACAAAATGAGACTGGCAAGGTGTGCATTTTTACTTTTGTTGTTTAATAATTTTGTATTTTAACATCCTCAGGAAGAGTTAGCGGAGATAAACATTACATGTCAAAAGCTGATCCAGGAGCGAGAGAGAGGCCAACAGGAACTCAGTGAATCTGTGAAATCTTTTAAAGTGAGGAAATAGAAGAGAAAAGAGAACAAAACAATAATTGCAATGTATCATATTATTACAGAATCCTACCCATCTTTGACATTTGCATGCATTCATTTAAAAACACTCTTCTTGTTAATCTACTAATCTAAGCAAATCTGCTACAATGCAACGTTTTTTTATAACGCAAGATTCTTTTATGATAATGGATGATGAAATTAGTCACATGAATACAGTATTTATGCTGTTGTTCCTGTCCAACAGAGTTCAGCACAAGAGGCCGTGGAGAACATTGAGAAGGTCTTCACTGAGCTCATCTGCTCTCTGGAGAAGAAACGCTCTGAGATTAAAGAGCAGATCAGAGCTCAGGAGAAGACTGAGACAGATCGAGCAGAGAAACTTCACAAACATCTGGATCAAGAGCTGACAGAACTCAGAAAAAGACAAACAGAGATTGAGAAACTTCTGATTAGTGATGATCAGATCCATTGTATGAAGGTAATGGTACAAAAATGATGAGAATCTATAAATGAAACACTTTCATATTTATGTTTTGAAAAAGATCTGTTGTGCATCTTAAATATTTGTCTCATTTCAGAGTTTTCAGTCTGTGTGTGTCTTATCAAAATTTCAAGACATTCCCAGCATCACTCAACACAGTGATCTGTCTTTTAAAGACATTTCAATCTCAGCATTCAGAGAGGTTTTGGAGGATGTCTGTAAACAGCAAACAGCCAGAATATCTCGAGAAGGTCTGAATCTTTTAATATGTTGTATTGTCAATCATACTTTGTAGGAGTTAACAAACAAATTAACCGTTCACTGTTTTGTGTTGTCTCTTCAGTGTCAAATGTCCATGTTGCAAAGTCTCCAGAACTAAAGACCCAAAAAGATTTTTTACAGTGTAAGCTGAATAAATTAAATTAAAATTAGTTGATAAATATCAATGGATATCAGTGGGAGCCAAATTTGTTTAATATATTTATTTTTTCTCCATTCCTCCTCAGATTTCTGTCAACTTCACCTGGATCCAAACACTGCACACACAACCCTCAAACTGTCAGAAGACAACATGAAAATATCACGTTCAGATGGAGTTCAGCAATATCCTGATCACCCAGAGCGATTTGATATGTTTCCCTACATCATGTGTAGAGAGGGTTTGTACGGCCGCTGTTCCTGGGAGGTTGAGTGCAGTGGAAACAATTGGGCTGTGGCTGTTTGTTACAAAGGAATTGGTCGTAAAGGAAACAGTGATGACTGTAAACTTGGCTTGAACAAAATATCCTGGAGACTGGGCTTTTTTCTGCAGAATTTCTGTTTCATGCATGCTAAAGCACAGGTCCGTATCCCTCTTTCTTCTAGAATAGGAGTGTATCTGGATCACAGAGCAGGAACTCTGTCCTTTTACAGCATCTCTGACACAATGACTCTACTACACAGAGTCCAGACCACATTCACTGAACCCCTCTACCCTGCATTTTTTGCAGTGTTGGGTTCAACTGTCAGGATCATAGAGCGGAGAAAAATTAAAAAAGGCCAAATGTAAAAACAGAATTTATAACAAAGTTAAACCATAAATTGGCTAAACTATTCACAAATCCAATGCAAATCAGCGTGCATTACAGTTGTTGAATGGTTTTGCTCTCATCTTGACTGATATGGTTACTGCATATGTGCACTGGCTAAAGTATGTGTTTGTTTTTTGTTTTATGATATTACACGGGGCTGTGTGGCTGGCAATTAATGTCTTGGTTCTTTTTAAAGGGGTAGACAAGCATCTTATTGTGCATTTAAGTTTCTTTTGATTGGTTTATCTTTGTTAGTTAGGTATATGTACTGTACTGAACGGCATTGAATACTGTGTGCATTGTATCTATTGTTTTGGTTATTTGCATGGTATTGCTCACCTCTGTTTGTGTGTGGCTCACAGTGTGGCTTTGTGCAGGACTGGTGATTCTTGTGGCTGTGTGTATGAGAAGGTTTGCACTGTAATGGTAATTAAAGTTGTTTAAGAGCATTTTGTTCATTGTCTGTGGTACATGCTGTGGGTTTTCTGTTTTCTTCTCTTTCTCTGTCCTCTACAGGTGGTAAAATAAAGCAGCGTGTGTGAGCAGGCCTGAACCTTCTTGCATGCGGAAGAAAGTTTTTCCCTCCTTTTATAGATTCTGTTGACATACAGATGTTTTAATATGAGAAGATCTGTGTTAGGATAATAACTCTCTGCACTGATGTTGTTACAAATCTTGTAACAGCTTTGCTGTACTGAAAACCCCTACTTTGGTGTTTCCAAACAAAAATCTAAATGTAAATGCTTGTAAATCTAATATTATGCTCTATTTTCACCAAATATTTTATTAATGTTTCGATCATCTTCTCCAATCGTAACTAGCCTACTAGATTTGAAAGGTGACATAGGCTTGTTTTTATAATGAAATGTTTTTGCTTTGAAATGGGAATAGGATAATTATATTTCTTAATAGATTACATTTACACTATTTTTTTTCTTAACACTCTCCTAGTAAATATTTCTCCGTTTCTTTCGTTTGGGACACAGCGCACACGCCCATTTTGTTTACGCACTGAAAATCAGGAAGTGTTTTGGAGTCGAGTCCGATTCTGATTCCTGGTTCTGGAATCAATGAGATTCGATTCCAAGAATCGATTCCCCTTTTGTTTTCGATTTCTAATCACTATTAGCGAGCAAGGCTGCATCCAGAAACGACCTCAGGCGCCCATAGATAAGCTTTGTTGATCTGAAAACGGCTATGAATGGGGAGTAGATTCCCCTCGATGGGATCGATTCCAACCTTTGAAATCGACTCTCGATTCCCAACGCCTCGGAATCGAGGAATCGATTCTTTTTGGAATCGACTCCCAGCCCTATTCAAGAGAAATGAAACCCAATTCACCACTAAACGCTTGTTTTAACAACGATCCTCACCGCTGTTTTTGTTTACAAAGCTGTAAATCGGATAATATATGAGTTGTGTTTCTGTCGAAGTAGGTAAGGACTTTAATAAGATCCAGAGATAACTACTTTTTGTCATATTGTCTGCTTTTTAAAAAGAAATCGTGTATGTGTACAAATCGTGTATAACGTTTCCTCTAACTTGTAATGGGCCTGATAAAACAAAAGTATTGTTGAAACTGAATAATATTAATCTGAATACTTTTAAACTACACAAACTATACTTACATATTATACTCCATATTTCATATTTATGTGGTGATCATAATTTAAAACAATACTCTGGATTAAGTTAAGTTCTGTTGACGGCTGTTGAGTTAAAAAGCTGTGTTAGGCTGTTACCATTAGTTGTGGAAACTTTTTATTCAATTTATATGTTTGTTTAGGTGTCTGGACTTTGGGCAAAACAGCCCTTTTTACAGAATAGAGGCTGAGAATCTGCTCATCTTTGAGAAGACTGCAAAGAAATGGCTGAATCTGCAGCGAGTCAGTATGAGGATCAGTTCAGTTGTTCAGTCTGTTTGGATCGGCTGAAGGAGCCGGTGACGATTCCCTGTGGACACAGTTACTGTATGAGCTGTATTACTGACTGCTGGGAGCAGAAGGAGCAGGAGCCGCCGTACCGCTGTCCCCAATGCAGAGAGAGCTTCAGTCAGAGACCTCTACTGAAGAAGAACACTCTGATAGCTGAGATGATGGAGACGCTGCAGAAGACGTCCCTACAAACGGCTGCTGTGGAGTGTGATGTTTGCACTACAGAGAAGAACAGAGCTGTAAAGTCCTGTCTGCAGTGTTTGGCCTCCTTCTGTCAAACTCACCTGCAGCCTCACTATGAATCTCCTGTGTTTATGAAGCACAAACTAGTTGAAGCCTCCAAAGGCATTCAGGAGAACATCTGCCTCAGTCATGGGAAACTTCTAGAGATGTACTGTCAGGATGACCGTCAATGCATTTGTTGTTTGTGTACTGATAATCATAAAGGACATAATGTGGTGTCTATGGATTCAGAATGGACTAGTAAAAAGGTATATATTTTCTATCAGTTCTATTATTAATAATAATCAATATTTTAAGTTATTTTATATTGCGTATATTTACAGGCTGTAATCTCAACTCACATCAACCCCTTTTCCACACAGGAAAGTTGATACGTCTGTTTTTGCCTATTGTTTCAGTAATTTTTTTATGTTAACATCCTCAGAACGAGTTAAAGGAGATAAAGGAGGCATGTCAGAAGCTGATCCAGGAGCGAGAGAGAGGTCAGCAAGATCTCAGTGAAGCTGTAAAGCTCCTTAAAGTATGTTTCTTTAAGCATTTTTCAGTTTTCTTAAAGACTGAAGTTTTACACAAAAAGTAACCAGTGGTCTGACTACATTGTTTAGAACAGAAGCATAGTGCATTTTGACTGAGGATTTATGAAAAAATAATTGCTCACATAAATTGCATTCTTTTGACTATTGTGCCAAATTAAGTCAGTTTTGTGTCTCCAACAGAGTTCAGCACAAGAGGCCGTGGAGAACATTGAGAAGGTCTTCACTGAGCTCATCTGCTCTCTGGAGAAGAAACACTCTGAGATTAAAGAGCAGATCAGAGCTCAGGAGAAGACTGAGATAGATCGAGCAGAGGAACTTCACAAACATCTGGATCAAGAGCTGACAGAACTCAGAAAAAGACAAACAGAGATTGAAAAACTTCTGATTAGTGATGATCAGATCCATTGTCTGAAGGTAATGATGCAAAAATATTAAGAAATGAAACACTTTAATGTTTATGTTTTTGGAAAAGATCTGTTGTGCATCTGAAATATTTGTCTCATTTCAGAGTTGTCAGTCTGTGTGTGTTTTACCAAAATTTAAAGAGGTTCCCAGCTTCACTCAACACAGTGATCTGTCTTTTAAAGACATTTCAATCTCAGCATTCAGAGAGGTTTTGGAGGACGTCTGTCAACAGCAAACAGACAGAATAGCTCGAGAAGGTCTGAATATTTTGATTTGTATTGTCAGTCAGAACACTTCCCTACATCATATTTTCTAAATGAAATCTAATACTTTTTACTCATTTTGGTGCGTTGATTTCAAAAGTAGTGGTTGTTTTGCTGGAGCATGTCACACTTTTTCAAAACATATAATATATAACATAACATATAATATTAGGCCTTTTTTGCAAATAAACTGATTTTTTTTTTTGAAGATGTGGGGCTGTGTATTGTGAAGGATTAAACCAACATGTTAATCATAAGTTTCTTTCTTGTTGTCTCTTTAGTGTCATGTGTTCATGTTACAAAACCTCTAGAGCCAAAGACTCCAGATGATTTTTTGCAGTGTAAGTAGAGCAAACACTCATTTATTGATAAGTATTAGTGGATATGATCTGTTACAATGTGACCATTTTGGAAACAAGGTGAATTTTTTTCAATATATGCGTTTGTCCATTCCTCCTCAGATTTCTATCTGCTTCACCTGGATCTAAACACTGCACATAAAAACATCAAATTGTCCGAAGACAACAGGAAAATATCATTTTCATTTAAAGCCCAGCAATATCCTGATCACCCAGAGCGATTTGATCAGTTTAATTACATCATGTGTAGAGACGGTTTGTACGATCGCTCTTACTGGGAGGTTGAGTGCCGTGGGAACGATTGGGGTGTAGCAGTTTGTTACAAAGGAATTGGTCGTAAAGGAGACATCGATGACTGTAAACTTGGCTTAAACAAAATATCCTGGAGACTGACCCGCTATCAGCATGCTAACTATTTCACTCATGACAACAAGCATATCTTAATCCCTGCTCTCCCCTCCTCTAGAATAGGAGTGTATCTGGATCACAGAGCAGGAACTCTGTCCTTCTACAGTGTCTCTGACACAATGACTCTACTACACAGAGTCCAGACCACATTCACTGAACCCCTCTACCCTGCATTTTTTGTTGGAAATGCTTCATCTTCATTCAGGATGATTGAACAGAACAGAGGAGAGCTTAGACCATTGATTAAGATTTAGATTTAGATAGAGTTTCTAAATTATTAAAATATTTATGTAAAAACAAAGTATTTAAAATCAAAATGTAGTTTGGCTGAACAAAGTTCTTATTAAGCATTAAACACTAAAGAGGCTTAAGCAACACTCTCTTAAAACTCTTAAATTAGGCACAATTAAAAAATGTGCCATTTATCATTACATTTGCTGAAGTCAGATGTTACAGTGATATGTGTGTGTGTTGTGTGTGTGTTCCTGGCATCTGAAAGTTCTTTTCTTCAGCAAGGTTATTATTTACTGCATCTCGCAATAATTCATGTCTGAATGCACAATGCAGTTTATTATGAGGACACAAGATGACAGAATTAGTGAAGAAAATGGTCAGCTGCAGAACCTTATGTTTACACTTCACAGTATTAACAAAATCTTTATTTTTGCACATCACATATGTATTAAATGCAATCGCCATTTTGTTTTTCTATTGCTAGGTACTTAAAAGGACTTTTTTTGTTTTTATAATGTGCCAAATCCTAAATCTAACAAGTCAACATTGTTTCAAAAGTTGGATGACTGGTCTCAGGGCAACCAATGACTTTGAATTTGCTTGATTTTTAAAGTGTTTTCATTACTGCTTTAACTGTTGGTGCTGACAAACAGCTGACACTGTCAAACTTTATAAATCAGCTGCATTTTTAAAAACAAACCTCATCCTGTAAGTATGTAGTAGAATTGTTTCTTTAATAGAAACATGTTTATGTTTCTGTTTTTCCTTGGCTGTATAGTGTTAGGGAGCAACTAGTTACATGTATTACCTAATGCAGTTATACAACAAATGTAACTGGTTACAGTTACTGAGAAAAGTGTGTAATTAAATTACAGTTACTTATGGAAATGTAAACAATTGCAAAGGGGGTTACATCTGAATATTTACACACACACACACATACAGATTTAACTGATTTCTTTCAATGTCTCAAGAGTTCACAGAATAGGACACATGCTTATTCCATAACTCTTTTATTTCCTGTTAGGGTTTATGTGTCACCCCCAGCCTTTGTTCCTGTTTCCTTTTATGGTCATGTTTCCTGTTCTTGTCTAGTTAATTTGATCCCAGATGTGTCTTGTTAATTCCCTCATTTGTAATGTATTTAAGACCAGTTTTTCCAGTGTCCTGTGTTTTGGTGTCTTCCTGTTCTCCTTTGTGGTTTTGCCTCCCCCTGCATTGACTTTTGGTTTTGTTTTATTAATGTGTATTATTTTGTCAAGTTTGCTCCTTCATTTCCTTGTCACACTCTTCTCCACCTTGACACACCATTATGTGCTTTGTTTTTTGTTGTTTTTTTTTCGAGGTGTTGTTAGATGCCAGTGTTTCCTGTCAAAGCTATCAAAAAATATCCTGTCAAAAAATAATACAAATTTATGATTTTAAATTTGTATTTAACTTCAGAATAATCTTAAAGTAAAAAGAGATGCTAAAGTCTGATTTTGTAGTGGCTGTGCTTTGAAATTAAATCATTGTAATCTTATCACCAAGAAAAGCCTTGTGGGCAGCCAACTTATATGCACAGATGCGGGCTGTCCTGATTAGCTTTTACCAGTTGTGGACCTTTTCTTGACTTGACTTGACTTGACTTAACTATCCTATCAAAACAAGCATTCCACAGAAATAAATCTTTAAAAAATTAATTTAAAGACACAGAAGAAATATTTATTTACTGAGCAAAGTACACAGGGAGGTTAAATACAGATTCAAAATGTTTATAATAGTTTTCATACTCCTGATACTTTGCTTAGTTATGACACAACAAACTGCATCTACAATACTGAAAATCAATTAATCTTAAAAATGAATTTATAGAAATAAAACCAAATAGGAAATAAAACAGTTATCGAATAAGGATCCACACTATTCTGTGTCCTAAACTAAAGCGGTAATTAAAGTTGTTTAACATATTTGTCTTTTTATTCTGTAAAAAATCTGTAAGAACATCTTAGAAACCTGTGAAAAATAATAGTTTGACCCTCTGTAATCATTAACATTTTCAAAAGTAACTGTAATTTAATTACACTTTTTTTTTCCTCAGTAACTGAAACTAATTACAATTACATTTATTTTGTAATTAAATTACATAAATTCCATTACATGTAACTAGTTACTCCCCAACACTGTTGATTTGTCTTTGTAAACTTTAACCTGGTGTTGAAATCTATATCTAAACAATGATGAAGCAGCTGTGTCAGTGAAAAAGTAGAAAAAAAAATTATACAACTAACATTTCCAAGGTTGACTGCCATGGTGAAAAACATCAAATTATTATTATTATTATTTTATATACTTTATTTTTTGTCATTTTTTTCTGTTTGTGTACACAAACAGAGAGCATAAACAAAACTATTTATAACCACTAGTTACATTCACAGCAAGAAAATAAAAAAGCAATAAAAAATGACATTAATAAAAAGAAAAAAAAAAAAAAAACAATTAACAGCAACAGTTACTTGAGGTCTTACAAGAAAACAAAAACCACTTGTTACAGGTAGATGTTGAGGTGCAATTTGGAGTGCATCTAGCCATTGCTTGTTTGAAGTAAATAGCAATCCCATTTCCTCCAGTACTTTTCCTCTTTGAAGAAATAACACATCTATGTTAAAACATGTTACCCTCAACATCTGCTCGAAATCATCAATGATTTAATCATTGTACACACAGATGGCTTGAAGTGTGTTAGTAGCAGTTAAAGCAAAGAAACATGTTTTATCTCTCATTAGACATCTTTCAACTAGTCTGATCATTATTGTGGAGAGATATGTTATGATTCTGAGCAAAGTAACCGAGGGCAACAAAACTGCAAAGTCATGGCCTATAGTCACAAACAATAAGGTAGAATCTCCTTCACACTCCTGGTATTTACTTTCTTTCATCACATGTACACACCTGTACACTGAAAACCAGGAAGTGTGTGGATTCAAGAGAAACGAAACCTATTTCCCTGGCACACAAGCCTCTTGTTAAGGATCTATGCTGCTCTTGTTAGCTTAAAGCTGTGAATAGCGAATATATTTGACTTTTTATTCTGTCAAAACAGGTAAGGACATCTTAGAAACCTTAAATAATAGTTTGACCAATGTTTTTTTTTTTTTTTTTTTTTTTTTTGCTTGCAATTATTGTATGCGTTTAATAAGTCTATGTTAATACTGAGGTAGTATGATTATTCTTTAGATCACAGGTGAAGTGTTTAGAATGTTATTTTATAACAGTACACAAAACTTTAAGCATTTTGTAGATTTGTAGGTATTCTCTTTCAATAATAATTTACATTCACTTTCTTTAATGATTTAATTCTGGCAGAGCAGTTTCTATTAAGCAAAGAAATGGCTGAATCTGCAGCGAGTCAGTATGAGGATCAGTTCAGTTGTTCAGTCTGTTTGGATCGGCTGAAGGAGCCGGTGACGATTCCCTGTGGACACAGTTACTGTATGAGCTGTATTACTGACTGCTGGGAGCAGAAGGAGCAGGAGCCGCCGTACCGCTGTCCCCAATGCAGAGAGAGCTTCAGTCAGAGACCTCTACTGAAGAAGAACACTCTGATAGCTGAGATGATGGAGACGCTGCAGAAGACGTCCCTACAAACGGCTGCTGTGGAGTGTGATGTTTGCACTACAGAGAAGAACAGAGCTGTAAAGTCCTGTCTGCAGTGCTTGGCCTCCTTCTGTGAAACTCACCTGCAGACTCACTATCAATCTCCTGCGTTTATGAAGCACAAACTAGTTGATGCCTCCAGAAACATTCAGGAGAACATCTGCATCAGTCATGGGAAACCTCTGGATATTTACTGTCAGTATGATCATCAATGCATTTGTTATTTGTGTATGATTGATAATCATCATGGCCACAGAGTGGTGTCTGTGGATTCAGAATGGACTAGTAAAAAGGTATATATTTATCTATCACTGATAAAAAATACAAATATTGTAATAATAGTAAACAATAATTAATATTTTATGTTTCAAAAATGTATAGGCTGTAAGTTTGATTCACCTTGCTAAACAGGAATGTCAGTTTTTACCTTTTGTTTATTTTTTAAATTGTAACATCCTCAGAAAGAGTTAAAGGAGATAAAGGAGGCGTGTCAAAAGCTGATCCAGGAACGTGAGAGAGGTCAGCAGGAACTCAGTGAAGCTGTGAAGCTCTTTAAGGTATGTTTCTTTAAGCAGTTTTTGTTTAATACTTGTATTACAAACTAATGTTGGTTGGAAGTAGATATTTTATATTTAATAATGGTAGATGGTGACCTGAGGCTTTCAAGCTCCAAAAATGTTTAAAAAACTGTTTGGAACAGAAGCAGCTTAATTTGACTGGAGATTTGAGGATTTACTTAAAAGAGTTGAGTGACAACAATGACCTGCATGATCACAGTTTTGTGTCTCCAACAGAGTTCAGCACAAGAGGCTGTGGAGAACATTGAGAAGGTCTTCACTGAGCTCATCTGCTCTCTGGAGAAGAAACACTCTGAGATTAAAGAGCAGATCAGAGCTCAGGAGAAGACTGAGATAGATCGAGCAGAGGAACTTCACAAACATCTGGATCAAGAGCTGACAGAACTCAGAAAAAGACAAACAGAGATTGAGAAACTTCTGATTAGTGATGATCAGATCCACTGTCTGAAAGTGATGAAAGTTATTTTTATGATCATATGTGTGTGAGAACCTTCCATATGAAAACATATCATCATGGACACATGTTTGGAAAAAGTGTCTCATGTTTCACAAATTAAGTCTAAATCATTTGTCTCATTTCAGAGCTGTCAGTCTGTGTGTGTTTTACCCAAATTTGAAGACGTTCCCAGCATCACTCAACACACTCATCTGTCTTTTAAAGACATTTCAATCTCAGCATTCAGAGAGGTTTTGGAGGATGCCTGTCAACAGCAAACAGACAGAATTTTTCGAGAAGGTCTGAATGCTTCTTTTTCTATATAAAATTTCAAATAAAATATATACAGTGTTACACAAACTAGATTACACCTAAATATTGATTTGTGTTTTTTCTTCTCAGTGTCAAATGTTCATGTTGCACAAACTCCAGAGCCAACAACTCCAAATGCATTTTGGCAATGTAAATTTAGTTATTTTTTTCTCAAACACAAGTACCTGTTAATTTGATAAATAACATCAAAAGTGTAAAATTAGATTTTTAGAAAATAATACTACTTTATTTCTATGTGTTTGTGTGCATCCTCAGATTTCTGTGAACTGAAACTGGATCCAAACACTCCAAATAAAGAACTCAAACTGTCAGAAGACAAAAGGAAAATATTATATACATATGAAGCCCAGAAATATCCTGATCACCCAGAGCAATTTGATATGTTTCCCTACATCATGTGTAGAGAGGGTTTGTACGGTCGCTGTTACTGGGAGGTTGAGTGCAGTGGGAAAAACTGGGCAGTAGCAGTTTGTTACAAAGGAATTGGTCGTAAAGAAAACAGTGATGACTGTGTACTTGGCTTGAACAAAATTTCCTGGAGATTGGGCTATTTTCTGCAGAATTTCTGTTTCTTACATGATAAAGCACAGGTCCGTATCCCTCCTGCCTCTAGAATAGGAGTGTATCTGGATCACAGAGCGGGAACTCTGTCCTTCTACAGGATCTCTAAAACAATGACTCTTTTACACAGAGTCCAAACCACATTCACTGAACCACTCTACCCTGCATTTATAGCTGGAGTGAATTCTTCTGTCAGGATCATAGAGCAGAGGAGAATTTGTAAGACCAGAAATAAATATGTTTGATTGAGTTTCTAGAGTTATTGCTAAACTCCTGAAATATGTCTAGCATCTAAAAGTGTTGATCTTCAGTAATATTTATTTTCTGTATCTCATAATAATCCAACAAGTAACAAAGATTGGAAATTAATTGGAAAATAATTGGCCATGGATCCTATATACTGTTCACAGGTCACAGTGTTGACAAACTATTATGCTATATATAATTATGTTAAATTACTATATACTTCTATTATACTTTCTTCACAGTTTGGAAAACTTGACTGAGTTGACTGCAGGATTTAGATTTTTACTTTGGTTAAGTACATGTAAATAATGTAATGTGTAATTTCAGTAAAATAAAGAAAAAAATCACATAAAATACCATTTCAGTGATCATCTGGTTAATTTCAAATGGGAAACGTGATTGCTTTATGATATACTTTGTCTCAAGTATCTGTGATCTCTGTGAAATTGATTGTTGTTTTTCTCCACAGCAGCTGAATGAATATCTTCTCTTCTTGTGATCAAGAAGCACTTTTTAAACATTTTTAAACTTTTTAAATAAATTATGTTTGAAAGGTTCATTTTACACACAGAAGTTTGTTAGTAGCAGTTTAAACAAATAAACACATTTCTATCTGTTATTAGACATTGACTAATCTGATTTTTAGTATGGAATCATACAGTATGATTCTCAGCAAAGTACAGAGGAAGGGGCAACAAAACTGCAAAGTCACAGACTCATAAACAATAATCTCCTTTGCACACATTTGCACACTGGCAACCAGGAAGTGTGTGGATACAGGAGAAACGAAACCTATTTTCTTGCTACACGAGCCTCTGTTTAAGAATACATGCTGTTCTTGTTCACTTAAAGCTGTGAAGAGGGAATATTTGTATTTTCTTCTGTAAAAACAGGTAAGAACATCTTAGAAACCTCAAATAATAGTTTGACCCATGTCTTTTTGCTTGCTTTGAAAAGAGCAATTACTACTGTATGCATTTTATAATTCTATGTTACTTTTGAGGTCATATTTGAGGTTGTTTATTTTTCTGGTTACGGGTGAAGCATTTAGGATTATTATTTTATAATAATACACAAAACTGTAAGCATGTTGTAGATTTGTAGATGTGCTCTTTCATTAATGATTTACATGTGGATTTATTTTCTCTTTCTTTAATGATTTACTTCTGGTAGAGCATTACCTTTAGAGGTATATCAACTGTCTGCAAAAAAAAAAAAATGGCCGAATCAGTGAGTCAGTATGAGGATCAGTTCAGTTGTTCAATCTGTTTGGATCGGCTGAAGGAGCCAGTGACGATTCCCTGTGGACACAGTTACTGTATGAGCTGTATTACTGACTGCTGGGAGCAGAAGGAGCAGGAGCCGCCGTACCGCTGTCCCCAATGCAGAGAGAGCTTCAGTCAGAGACCTCTACTGAAGAAGAACACTCTGATAGCTGAGATGATGGAGACGCTGCAGAAGACGTCCCTACAAACGGCTGCTGTGGAGTGTGATGTTTGCACTACAGAGAAGAACAGAGCTGTAAAGTCCTGTCTGCAGTGTTTGGCCGCCTTCTGTCAAACTCACCTGCAGCTTCACTATCAATCTCCTGTGTTTATGAAGCACAAACTAGTTGAAGCCTCCAGAAACATTCAGGAGAACATCTGCATCAGTCATGGGAAACCTCTGGATATTTACTGTCAGTATGATCATCAATGCATTTGTTATTTGTGTATGATTGATAACCATAATGGCCACAGAGTGGTGTCTGTGGATTCAGAATGGACTAGTAAAAAGGTATACATACATAAATACAAATATTGTCATAATAGTAAACAATAATTAATATTTTATGTTTCAAAAATGTATAGGCTGTAAGTTTGATTCACCTTGCTAAACAGGAATGTCTGTTTTAACATTTTGTTTATTTTTTTAATTGTAACATCCTCAGAAAGAGTTAAAGGAGATAAATGCGGCATGTGAAAAGCTGATCCAGGAGCGAGAGAGAGGTCAGCAGGAACTCAGTGAAGCTGTGAGGCTCCTTAAGGTATATTTCTTTTAGTAGTTTTTGTTTAATACTTGTACTACAAACTAATGTTGGTTGGAAACAGATATTTTATATTTTTTTTTTTTTTTTTTTTTTTTGAAAAGTATTTTTATTGCATTTTCAAAAACATAGAACACACAACACTGCTCAGACATGACGGAAAATAAAAAGTGGGAATATCGAGATGTGGGTACAAAAGCAAAACAAGGCAGTATCAAGATGACTATGATACAGAGCATATAAACGTAACAAGGCCAGAAAGTGTTTGTTAGAAAATGATCACTTAAAACAAAGTTATAAAAACGTGCTAGGCTGATTTGGGGAAACCACGAAGCAAGGAGGATGACAGCGTGGGACCCAGATGCTGCAAGTAAGGGTTCCAGACCCTAAAGAAGGCATCTATTTTGGAGTGAAGCATACATGTAATATATTCACTAGGAATGCAGTCCATAACGATGTTGTGCCATGATTTTTTTGTTGGGGCAACGTTCTTAACCCAGACGAGCAGAATGTTCTTTCTTGCAGCAAAAGTTAGTATATTGAAAAGTCTCCTGTGTTTTCTGTCAGTGATCTGTTCATCCGGGAGACCAAGCACCAGGCACATAGGATCCATCCGTATCGCAACACCAAAAATGGCAGACAGTTCATTGACAATACTAGACCAGTACAGTTGTAACTTCACACAAGACCAAAGGCAGTGAAAGTAATCACCAGTCTCAGAATTACATTTCCAGCAAAGCGGTGAATTATTAGCATCCATTTTGTTCTTAACAACAGGTGTTATATGCATGCGATGTACAATTCTGAACTGTATGGATTTGGTGCGATTACACACAGAGATTTTCATGGCCTGAGACCAGACCTCCCTCCAGTCAACATCATCTATGGCAGTGCCAAGATCTTTCTCCCAAGCTTGCTTGATGGCTAGTGAGCTATGAGGAGAGCCAGAGTTTAGGGCTTTGTAAAAAACAGAAATGCATTTCTTACTAAGCTGTAAAGACAGAGCCTTCTCAACAAGTGAAATGGTATTATTCGTCCTTAAGGTGGTGTTTTTAATTATAAAATCTCTAATTTGTAAATATCTGTAAAAGTCACCTTGGTTAAATAAATCAAATTTTTGTTGCAACTGTTGAAAGGATAATAAAATCTGGCCATTAAACAGATCACCCAATTTCTTTAGCCCTCGAATGCTCCACACTTTAAAGCCCTGGTCCTCACAGCCTGGCAGGAAGTCCGGGTTGTCAGGAATGGGAGTGAGAGGAGATGTTAACTGAGCCCGGCTTTCTATAGAGCGAATGGATCTCCACGCTCTGATAGTACTGAGAGTAATAGGGTTAGAGCAGAATTTTTTGACAGATTCAGGGTTAATCATAAACAATAGATTTACCAAGGGACACTTCGCCTGAGAAGACTCAATATCATGCCAAATTGAGGCAGGATCACGGTTGAGCCAGCTTGAAATCACCCGCAGGTGTGAAGCCAGTTGGTAAAATCTAAGATTAGGTACATCTAGCCCTCCATCACAGCCCGCCATTTGAAGTTTTGTCATCTTGAGACGCGGTCTCCTCTTGCTCCAAATGAAGGAGCTTAGCCAGCCTTCAAGCACCTTAATAACCCTGTTTGACAATAATATAGGGATCATCTGCAATGGATACAGCAGTCTGGGCAAGACGTTCATTTTTATAAGAGCCACCCTCCCTAGCCAGGAAAGAGGAAGAGCGGCCCAACGGTCCAAGTCAGCCCTTATAGCCTCCAATAGGGGGGGGAAATTAGACTCAAACATCCGACCAAACGTAGGTGTTACATGGACTCCTAAGTAGATGAAACCGGCAGGAGACCAGCGGAATGGAAAGGGCTCAGTCCTATCAGGAACACACGTTAACGATCCTAGAGGCATAGCTTCAGATTTTGCAAAGTTGATTTTATATCCTGAAAAGACACTGAACGAAGAAATGACCTTGATCAGGCAGGGAACAGAAGTTTCAGGTTTCGACAGAAGTATCAAAATATCGTCAGCGTATAACGTGATTTTGTGTTCCCTTTCACCAACGAAGATACCCGAAATTAACTTGTTTTGCCTTACTGCTTGAGCCAGCGGCTCAATAGCAATATCGAATAACAAGGGGCTTAGGGGGTCGCCCTGTCTATTCCCGCGGTGGAGGGGGAAATTATCGGATCTCAGCCCGTTAGTCAGAACCGCCGCCGTCGGAGTATTGTACAGAACCTTAATCCAATTCACAAAATTATCGCCGAGGCCAAATTCTTCCAAGGCAAAAAACAAATACGACCACTCAACCCGGTCGAACGCTTTCTCAGCGTCGAGAGACAACACGAGGGCAGGGTCCTGGCGACTCTGGGTTAACTGGATGATATTAAGGAGCCTCCTCAGATTATCACAGGAGGTCCGGCCCTTAATGAAACCGGTTTGGTCCTCCTTGACAATATGGGGCAGCACCTTCTCTAAACGTGAGGCCAGAATTTTGGAGAGTAGTTTTTGGTCAGAGTTAAGTAAGGCTATTGGCCTGTATGAGGCACAGCTTTCAGGGCATTTTCCTTTTTTAAGGATGAGAGAAATATTGGCCTCCCTAAGGGACTGAGGTAGGATCCCATTTTCAAACGAATGATTGAGCATAGACAACAAAGGGTCTAAAAGAATATCACTAAACTCCTTATAAAACTCGCATCCAAATCCATCTGGCCCTGGGGCCTTACTGGATGGCATAGATTTCAAAGCAAGTAACGCTTCCTCTCTAGTAATTGGGGCATTTAATTGTAATCTTTGATCCTCTGTAGCTTTAGGGAGTTTCAAATCTACGAAAAACTGATGCATAAGAGTTAGGGCATTGTCAGGCTGTTCAGAGCTATAAAGGTTGGAATAGAATAATGCAAAGTGTTTATTAATGGTTCTAATGTCAAACGATCTAGTACCATTAGGGTCAATAATAGAGACTATATTTTGAGAATCTGCCCTCTTTTTAACAAGATTGGCAAGATATTTTCCGGGTTTGTCCCCAAACTCATATAGTTTCTGCCTGGCAAATTTAAGCGACTGCTCAGAGTCCTGGATCAGAAAAGTATTCAATGCGGCACGTGCAGATAACAATTCCTTGAGTAAGTCAGGACTTGGGCTAGATGTGTGGTTTTTCTCCAATTCAGCTAGTTGGGATTCAAGAAGTTTACGCTGCTCATTCTTCCTACGTCTTTTGGATGCGACAAAAGACATAATCAGTCCGCGGGAGTATAATTTACATGTCTCCCAGAGGACAGAGGGGTTATCTGTGGATGATGAGTTGATAGAATAGAAAATCTTAAATTCTGAAGTAAAGTAAGAGATGAACTTGTCGTCTTTGAGCAGATAAGGTTGAAATCTCCAGCGCCGTGACAATGCCCTGTCCTCAGCGAGAGAATACACCAAATAAAGAGGAGCGTGATCTGATAACACAATGTTGCCTATAGAACATGATAAAACAAGAGACGTTTTTGGTAAGGGGATGAAGAAGTAATCAATTCTAGTGTAGCTTTTGTGTGGCGCTGAAAAAAAGGTAAACTCCGAATTAGTGGGGTGAAGCTGCCTCCATACATCAGAATATTCAATATCATGACATATATTAGCAAGCACCTTTGCTTGCTTGGAGGGAGGGGGGGTAGTAGGTGGAAGTTTGTCAAGAGAGGGATTAAGATGACAATTAAAATCTCCTCCCACAAAAGAGTCCCCTGAAGCAAGTTCCATAAAAACTGCAAAGGTTTTGATAAGAAAATCAGGGGAATAAGCTGGGGGACAATATAGATTCATAAATGTTACCTCTTTTCCTGCGAGTACACCTTTAACAATTATATACCGGCCCTGGCTGTCTTTAACACAGTCAAGAGACCTAAATGCCAGATTCTTATTAATCAAAATAGCTACCCCCCTACTGAAAGAAGAATATGAAGTAGCAAAGACCTGCCCCACCCAACTTCTTTGCAATTTAGCATTATCCTTATCCTCCAGGTGGGTCTCTTGGAGGAAGGCAATAGATACATCTTCCTTTTTCAAAAATGATAATACCGCCGTCCTCTTGGCAGGTTTTTGGAGGCCACGGATGTTCCAAGAACAAATCTTGATATTATATGAATTAGACATAGCCGTAAAATACTATTATCAAATACATAGGACCGTTACATTTAGCAGGAAAGAAAAACGCCCCATCGATAGCCCACATAAAACTTATTAACATGTCATGTCCTGAGCTGAACATATGAACTACACCGAACAAACACAACAGATATACAACAAGGAAAAACAAACTGAGGGTCTTTCCCCAAATAACCAGGGACTGTTCAACATACAAGCACCTTTCAAACTCACCAAGAGCGAACTGACAACTAGAAAATAGCGAGCCAAAAAAAACTAAAACTAAAAGAGTCTTCCCTCCCATTGTGGGAGTGAATGAAAAAAGCAAAAAAGGTGGAAACATAATGTTAGTGTTACGAGCAGCCGCGCCACTCGGTTAAGAAATGTTCATGATACTCAGGGTGATCAAGTCCTACCAGCAAAAGTAGAGATGCTACGGCTATTACAGAAGGAGAGTCCCAGAGCGGACAAACGAAGCTCCGTGCTCCGTACTCCGCAGCGTCATCAACCGGGCAAGGATTCAATAAAAGCGCGTACCTCCTCCGGCGTGGAGAACCTCTTTTTGGAGCTCCCGTGTGTCACCTGTAAAGTGGCCGGGAACAGCATGGCATATGGCATCCCTCGCTCTCGCAGCCGCTGTTTCACCGCGTCATAAGCCTTGCGTCTCTTTATCACTGTCGAGGAGAAATCACTGTAAAAAGAGACCTTGGCTCCATTGTAGATTAAGCCACCGTCCTGGCTCACCCGACGCGCCGCTTCCATGGCCCTCTGTTTATCTCTGAACGCGTGGAATCGTAGCAGCACCGCCCTGGGGCTCCTGTTCGGGTCCGGCTTCGGCGCGAGGGTGCGGTGGGCTCTCTCCAGCTTTATGCGGCCAGCTTTCGTGGTAATCTTTAGGACGCTAGGTAGCCATGATTCGAAAAACTCAACCGGCTGTCCCGTCTCTGTATCCTCAGGCAGGCCGACGACACGAATGTTTAGACGCCGGCTATAGTTCTCGGCCATGTCGAGACTCTCGGTGAGGGCGCTGACCTGCTTCTCCAGTTCCACAATCCTAGGCTCATGTGTCTCGGCGGAGCCTTCAACTGCTAATAGCCTAGCCTCTGCTTCATCTAGCCGCTTACTAGCAGCCTGGATCTCCGTGGTATTCTTGTGGATGGTCTCGACCAAAGGGCTAAGTTTATCATCAATAACTTTAATAATGTTACTGGTCATTACGCTCAGAGCTTTAGCAAGGGCAGGGTCAAGCCCATCCACGGCTGGTGATTCGGCCTGGTCGCCATCTTGTGTGTCGCCGTCGGGCTCGGTCGGGACGTCTTTTTTATCTTTAATTCCTCTGGTTCTTCCCATATTGTCGAAGGACTGTGGCCAGAAGTTCTTCAAGGACATAGCCTGTTATACTCACAAAAAAAAATAAATAAAATGCCGGTAGTTGACAGAATAATGAGAAAATTGGCACCGAGTGGCACGGAGCTCCAGCACATACGTCTGCTCAGCTCACCGCCATCACATGACCCCCCCAGATATTTTATATTTAATAATGGTAGACGGTGACCTGAGGCTATCAAGCTCCAAAAATGTTTAAAAAACTGTTTGGAACAGAAGCAGCTTAGTTTGACTGGGAATTTGAGGATTTACTTAAAAGAGCTGAGTGACAACAATGACCTGCATGATCACAGTTTTGTGTCTCCAACAGAGTTCAGCACAAGAGGCCATGGAGAACATTGAGAATGTCTTCGCTGAGCTCATCTGCTCTCTGGAAAAGAAACACTCTGAGATTAAAGAGCAGATCAGAGCTCAGGAGAAGACTGAGATAGATCGAGCAGAGGAACTTCACAAACATCTGGATCAAGAGCTGACAGAACTCAGAAAAAGACAAACAGAGATTGAGAAACTTCTGATTACTAATGATCAGCTCCATTGTCTTAAGGTAATAATGCAGAAATACTGAGAATCTATTAAATGAAACCAATGTGTTGTGCTTGTTATATGTTTTGAAAAGATCTGTTTTGGTTTCCTAAATAGTTGTGGAATTATTATTCTCATTTCAGAGCTGTCAGTCTGTGTGTGTTTTACCAACATTTGAAGACGTTCCCAGCATCACTCAACACACTCATCTGTCTTTTAAAGACATTTCAATCTCAGCATTCAGAGATGTTTTGGAGGACGTCTATCAACACCAAACAGCTGGAATATCTCGAGGTCTCATTTTTTGAATCAATATTAAAAATAAATATGTTTGAAAGTAGTGTTGCATAACATTTTAGATTTAATTTATAAGTTAAGCATTTTATTGTGTTTCTTACCTCGTCTTTAGTGTCAAATGTCCATGTTGCAGAGTCTCCGGAACCTAAAACTCCTAATGATTTTTTGCAGTGTAAGTTGTTTTATTTTTAAACGTGATTTCTTCATGCAATTGCTGAATGATGATAATAATAATAATATATAATAACTATTTCTATTTTTTGTTAAAAAAAAACAAAACAAAACAAAAAAACAAAAAACAAAACAAATGTAGCTGTTTATTGTTATCAATAACATCATATTAAAATGTGTCGGTTTGAGTGGAGGGGTGATGGGTAGTAGTTTACTTGAATATTTATTTGTCCCTTGATCTTCTTCAGATTTCTGTCAACTGCATCTAGATCCAAACACTGCACAAAATAACCTCATCTTGTCAGAAGGGAACAGAAAAGCATCACATTCAAATGAAGTCCAGCAATATCCTGATCACCCAGAACGATTTGATGTATATCGCCATGTACTGTGTAGAGAGGGTTTGTGTGGTCGATGTTATTGGGAGGTTGAATGCAGTGGGAACAACTGGTCTGTAGCAGTTACCTACAGAGAAATTAGTCGTAAAGGACAAAATAATGACTGCAGACTTGGGTTTAATAACAAGTCCTGGAGACTGACCCACTGTTACCAGGATTTCTATGTCAGACATGATCATAAACAAGTCAATCTCTCTCCTTTTAGTTTCTCTAGAATAGGAGTGTATCTGGATCACAGAGCAGGAACTCTGTCCTTCTACAGCGTCTCTCACACAATGACTCTTCTTTACACATTCCAGACCACTTTCACTGAACCCCTCTACCCTGCATTTGGGATTGGAGAAGGTTTTATTAGGATCAAAAAGCAGAGGAGAACTCTCAAATCCCACAAATAAGACAAGCAAAATTTCCTAAACAAATGTTCTTGTATACTCTGTACGAATAAACCAAGGCCTTCAAGGCCAAGTTCATCAAGACAAAGGGTGTCAACAAGCTTGTCAATTCCTAAAAAAAATTACAAAAAAAAAAAAAAAAAAAATCAGAAAATCATGATTATTTCAGGACTATTGTACAAAAGCAAAGTCACAGCAAGAAAATTTACTAACTAAAATCATACTATCTTAACTAAAAATACTCATAGCATTCAAAGGGACTGCAGTAACATGTTTAATAAATGTACTTAATGTGGCTCATATCTGAATCATTTTGATTTGTGACAAGTGTTTGTAAATCCCATGCAGTATAAGCAAAGATTTTTATGTGTGAAAGATCATATGAAAATAATATAAATATACCTCTGTTTACACTATGCATTGCTGTTATGCCCTGCATGAATATTAGCAGATTTAAAATGAACAAATTTTAAAGACAGGTTTTAAGTTTTTGAGGTGTCAATATTATGGCATGCCAGAGAATGAATATGACAGGATATTTTACAGTGTTTTTGTTGTCCGGTTCTCGATTGAGATGCATATATGGAGTTTACCTGGATGTTATTTTGTGGCACTTTTCTGTTAACTACATTACATGTAAGAAATGTGTAAAAGTAGGTATGCAGCTGTGAATTTTCTCTTAACATGTAATTGCTATAAAAAATAAAATGACTGCATTCATGTAATTGTGCATATAATTTTTCTGTGCATGACTACTCTCTATTTACAGATTTGTCTCTGTAAACTTTTACCTGATGTTGAAATCTGTATCTAAACCGTGATAAAGCAGTGAAAAAGTCGGGGAAAAAAAATTGTATACAACTAACATTTCCAAAGTTGATTGCCACGGTGAAAAACATCAAATTATTTTGACCAGTACACACTATGACATCTCACACAATTACTTTTTTCTTTTTTTACTATGTTTTGAAGCATGAAATAAGTGGGTGGGGTTACTGAACTTCGAAGATTTGCAGTAGTTGTGGTGTTCCCATAAAAAATGTATACACGTAAATACAACGTGTGTGTGTTTCCAGAATTTTTCAATAGATGGCAGCAATGCACTAAAGCGTTTTGACACACAAACAAAAGAACAAACCAGAGGAAGCGCAGAAGAGAGTGTTGCCAAGTCCGCTGTTTTTAAGCAATATTTTAATAATGCTAGTAATACTAAAACTGTTTAAAGCGATCAGTTAAAGCGATTTCTCCGTAAAGCTATTTTAACGGATGGGGGAAACACTATCCGACTAGTTTTGGGCTAGTATTGATTAGCAATTTGGCTTGTTTTGTTTTAAACATCTGGCAACCCACCAGCTAAAGCTAACAGTGAGGTTTTTAACGATTGTGAACGGGGGGATATTATGGAATATTTTCGCTGGATGTGACAGACAATCCCGATTTACAGAGGTTACGGACATTAACCAGCTCAAAGGTTGAAATACGAGTGTAATGAAACGCATATCCCGGTTTAATATTGATTAAAGTGTAATATTGGGAGGGATTTTTTTTTTACAGGCTTTTGGTAAGTTTGCTCTTCGGTGTCATTAAGAACATTTAATTTTAAAGGCTAAGTTTTATTATGAATATTGTTTCATTTGAAATATAAGAATTGATGTTTGTGTTGCATTAATGTACACATTGTTCATACTGTAATCAACTAGAACACTGAATAATCATTCATTTTGATCAAGCTCTATTCAAGCTCTACTTAAAGTGTATAGAGTGGATCTATAAAATGAAAGTAATTCAGTATAATGTTTATTTATTTATTTTTTTTTTTAATTTGGCGGATCTGGTGCCCATCAACAGTCCATCAATGAAGGTTAGCAATATTCCCATCATCCTATAAGAAGAGAAAATCTAGCTCTGTAACATATCATGATAAAGACTGAGTTTATTAAAGAGGAGATTGATGACATGAGCGATTCAGAAACATCTGGAATGAATCATGAAGATGCTGAAGAACAAACAGGTTGGTGTCTATTCTTAATTCTATATTACGGACTGCTGGGAAACAGTAAGGTAAAGCTTCACTCCCTGGTGAAAAAAACAGCATATGCTGGTAGGTATGTTTTGATGCTGGTTTATGCTGGTCCTTTGCTGGTTTAAGCTGGTCCTTTGCTGGTTTAAGCTGGTCCTTTGCTGGTCTATGCTGGTCCTTAGCTAGTTTATGCTGGTCCTTTGCTGGTTCATGCTGGTCCTTGACCAGCAACATGACCAGCAAAAACCAGCAAAGAACCAGCTTAAACCAGCTAAGGACCAGCATAAACCAGCATAAACCAGCAAAGGACCAGCTTAAACCAGCATCAAAACCTACCTAACCAGCATATGCTGGTTTTTCACCAGGGCTTCACCAGATGTAGTGTCAGTGAAATAATAAGCAATATATTATCAAGAAAATGACAGAACTAACCTTTGGGATTTCAAAAATCTGATACTTACAGAAATACTGCTGCTTTCTGCTCTTAAATCAGATTCACTTGAACTGTTTTTAACTTTTTAATATGTTTATTTTAGATCAAATGGAAGTGAAAGAACAAAGACAAGAGCTAAATGAGCAGGAGGAGTGTCATAACTTCAAAACTCGAAGTAAAAAAGCCAAAAAGTGGCACACCTGCTCACAGTGCGGAAAGAGTTTCAAACTTAAATCAGGCCTCAGTAATCATTTGTGGTGTCACTCTGGGGAAAAGCCATTTAACTGTCGTCAGTGTGGTAAAAAATATACCTCGTTATCAAATCTAAATCTTCACCTGAAAGTTCATTCGGATGAGAGGCCTTACGTGTGTTCTGTGTGTGGAAAGAGTTTCTCACGGCTGGACTGCTGTAAGCAGCATCAGAAAACACACGATGAAGTGAGAGATCATGTTTGTTGTGAGTGTGGGAAGAGCTTTACTACAGTGGGACAGCTGAAACAGCATCAAAGAATTCACACTGGAGAAAGACCTTACAAGTGCTCATATTGCGACAAGAGCTTCACTCAGCCTGGAAACCTGAAATCACACGAGCGAGTTCATACTGGAGAGAAGCCGTACCAGTGTACTCAGTGTGGAGAGAGTTTCAAATATTCAACTATTCTCAATTATCACATGCGTGTTCACTCTGGAGAAAAGCCATTCATTTGTGATCAGTGTGGCAAAGAGTTTAACTCATCATCAAATCTGAAAAAACACCTGAGAATCCATACGGATGAGAGACCTTATGTGTGTTCTTTTTGTGGGAAGAGTTTTTCCCTGTTGGTCAGTTGTAATCGGCACCAGAAAATACACACTGGTGAAAGAGATCATGTGTGTTTGGAGTGTGGGAAGAGCTACACTACACTTGGCCAACTGAAGTGCCACCAAAAAATTCACACTGGGGAAAAACCTTACAAGTGCTCATATTGCGACAAGAGATTCACTCTGTTTTCACAACAGAAATCACATGAACGAATTCATACCGGAGAGAAGCCGTACATTTGTACTCAGTGTGGAGAGAGCTTTAGACATTCAAACTCTTTAGTGCATCATATGAAAAAGCATTTTCCACCAAGTCCATCCATTCATCCAGTAAGTTAGTTTTTAGGTGCTTTAAGGGCATGACAAATATTTATATTTTTATATTATATCAGTGTTTTTGCATATTAAAACTGAGAATTAGAACTAAGAACACTGTAATTGACTAATAAACAGGTGGCATTAAAAAATAAAATTAATTTATAAGTAAAAGTCAATAAAATATTAAAGCATTTTACGTTGGTAAACATGTGGAACTATAAGCAATTATTTTTAGATTCTTCAGATGTTTTAAATAAATAATGTGAGATTCAGATAAAGCAAATGTGTTGCTTGTATTCCTCAATTGTAAGTCACTTTGGATATAAGCGTCTGCTAAATTAATAAATGTAAATATAAAATACCACAAGAATTGTGGAGATTTTTTTCTGTTATGTTGGGGGACAGCAAAAGTTCAAATCTTACATTTATATATTTTTATTCTTTGACTGAAAGCCCCCTCAATTAAGGCATGGATGAGAAAAATACCCAAATTAAAAGAGACTGGACACAAATATAACAAAAACCAAAACATGGGTTTAATTCTTAGTTTTTGACTTTGTTTGGACAGTTTTATAAATTACGGATTTCTCTGCAACATAGTTGTCTATAGGCTCTGCATAATGGCAAAAACATAATTATCATTGCACAGAACATCTCTGATTATGTATGATATTAAGAAATATAATATAAAAAAGTAATATTACAGCAATATTATGCTAAATGTTTGTGAATCATGTTACTACAAAAAAAAAAAAACATTTTCAAATTAAACATTTGCAATTTAATGCAATTGCATGAAAAATATCTACACAGAGACACAATAATTCAACGTTTTTTTTTTTTTTTTTTTTTTTAAAGTATAAAATAAAAGGTACTGTATTCATGCAATTGTGAATTCTACTCTGATTTGTCTCTATAAACTTTTGCCTGCTGTTGGAATCTTTATCTAAAAATTGTGGTAGAAGCAGCATTCAGCTAGACAAAAAATACATTGTATAGTAGTCTGCAGCTGTATCAAAAAAAAAAAAGTTTGTTTTGTGGAGCTAAAATTAAATTTGCATATAGCTAACATTTCCAAGGTTGACTGCCTTGGTGAAAAACATCTAATTATTTTGACCAGTGCTTCTCACACAATGACAAAACAAGCATGAAGCATGAAATGAGTGGGTGGGTGGTTACTAAAGTTTGCAGACTTGCATTAGGCTACTTGTGATGTCTTATAAAACAGTGTAATGACAGTTAAACAAAAATGTTTATATTCTGTACGTATATACAGCATGTGTGTGTGTTCCCAGAATTTTCCAACAGGTGGCAGCACTGCGTTTTAGAGTTTGCCATGGAAATCCAAAAGAACAAACAGACAGTGCGCAGAAGCAGTGTTGCCAAGTCCTCAGTTTTCCCACCGAATTTTAACACTTTAACACTATTGCCGCGGGTTGAAGCGAACCCAATAACGTAATATTTAGCCCTTGGTATGCTAATTTTATCAGGGGAAAATCGTGTATTTTTGTTCTAATTTTGTGCTAGTTTTTAGTAGCAGTTTGGGCGGGGTTTGTTGTGAAAACCTGGCAACCTGCGCAGAAGACAGGATTGCCAAATCCGCATTTTTACCGGAATATTTTTAAACGGGTTGTTTTTTGTAGTCTGCGGGTTAAAGCGATCTTCCCTGTACGCTATTTCGACGTAGGAATACAGACGAAGGGTGAAACGGCGGTAAAAACATTACCAGACTAGGTTTGGGATAGTTTTGATTGATAGCAATTGGGCTGGTTTTGTTTCGCACACCTGGCAACCCACAGGCTAAAGCTAAAAGGGAGGTTTTCAACTATCGTGAATGAATGTTGTATATTTTCAGTCTGTATGTGAAAGATGATCTCGATTTACAGAGGTTACGGATATTAACCAGAACCATAGTTCAAATACGTAATGAATAGCATTATGTGTCCCGGTTTATGGTTAATTACAGTGTAATATGTTGGCAAAGAGTTTTTCACTGGCTCGTAGTAAGTGTTTCGAAGATTTTATTTCATTATCTTAATGTTATTATAAATGTGCATTGGTAGTACTTCTAGAGCATTGGATAATCATTCATTTGGATAAACCTCTATTCAGTCTGCTTATATATTGTATAGAGTGGATCTCTGAAAAATCCCCTTCTTTGCATTTCACCTCTGCTTTCTTTGTTTCCTAGTGTAGACTTTAATAAGTCTTGAATGCAACGAATTTTGTTGGCTCTGTAACAAATTTCTTATGTTCCTATGTGCTAAACCATAGTTTTAATATACATGTAAATCTCTGTTTGTCACTGATTTTTGAGAAGTGGGACAAAATGGTGAAATATTGTAAAAATGAAACTACATTTTTGTATCTTACATGTACTAAGCTCCTGAGGTATGTTTTGATTCAACCTCCCAACAAAATGTGCTTTTTACCTTGCCATCACTTATTTTGCAATCAGGATGTTTTTAACATTTCAAAACACATTCTCATGTCAGCAGACAGATTACATATTCACATGTTCCTCAATAAATATAAAATATTATAATCAAATATTATCAAAATATTCATCTGACGGAGGTGACATTGATCTGACACATCTGACGGCGGTGACAAAAACCTAAATTTGTAGTTATTTTAACTATCAAATACACTTTTTTTGTATTTATTTTATATTTAATGTAATTAAAAATGACTTAAACCACAAAAATATGACAACTTCATGTTGAATGTCATGTGTTCTTGATGTAGTAAGAAGACAATAATGGTCACATATTGTCACATATTAATGGTCACATATTTGATATAATAATAATACAATTAAACTGAAGGGGATAATTGTGTTAAACACATTATTAATCCCTCATAACATTTACAATTGAAAAAATAAAATAAAATAATTTTTAAACCTAATAGCAGTTACAGTTGCTGGACATGTTTTGCCCCATGTCTCAAGAATCAGTGCTGTGTTAGATTTCTGGTTAGTTTATATGTTAATTTATGAATATAAAATCCAGGGTTCTTATGGAGCTGTTTTAAATGCTATCTCAATCAAAAAAACACACGTTGACTTTATTTAAGTGTAATTAAAGTAATTCAGTATGAATTCTTTTTGAATTTGGCAGATCTGATGCCCATCCCACAACAGTCTACAAGTGAAGGTTAATTCCCATAGTCCTAGAGGTGAAACTCCACGTCTGTGACACACCATGGAGTTTGTTGAAGTGGAGATTGATGACTTGAGCGATCCAGAAACATCCGTAATGAATGGTGATACTGATACTGAGGAACAAACAGGTTGGTGTCTGATCTAGGGTCTTTATTATTGACTGCTGAGAAACATTAAGGTAAAGCTTAAGTTCATCAGATGTAGTGTCAGTGAAATAATAAACAATATATAAATGACAAACGATACAGAAAATGCATGAATTGCAGAACTAACTTTGGCACTGGAAAAATTGTTTGCTTACAGACATACTGTTGCTTCCGTCTCTTAAGTCAGGTTCACTTAAACTGATTTTAACTATTTAATATGTTTATTTTAGAACGGATGGAGGTCAAAGACCAAAGACGAGAGCTAAATGAGAAGCATCATAACTTCAAAACTCAAAGAAAATCCAAAAAGCGGCACACCTGCTCACAGTGCGGCAAGAGTTTCAGACTCAAATTCCGTCTCAGAGATCATCTCTGGTGTCACTCTGGAGAAAAGCCATTTAACTGTGATCAGTGTGGTAAAAAATATTCCTCGTTATCAAATCTAAAACTTCACCTGAAAGTTCATTCAGATGAGAGGCCTTACTTATGTTCTGTGTGCGGAAAGAGTTTCTCACGGTTGTACTCTTGTAGACTGCATCAGAAAACACATAATGAAGTAAGAGATCACGTGTGTTGTGAGTGTGGGAAGAGCTTTACTACAGTGGGACAGCTGAAACAGCATCAAAGAATTCACACTGGAGAAAGACCTTTCAAGTGCTCATATTGCGACAAGAGCTTCTCTCAGCCTGGAAACCTGAAATCACACGAGCAAGTTCATACTGGAGAGAAGCCGTACCAGTGTACTCAGTGCGGAAAGAGTTTCAAATATTCAAGAACTCTCAATTATCACATGCGTGTTCACTCTGCAGAAAAGCCATTTACCTGTGACCAGTGTGGCAAAGAGTTTAATTCATCATCAGATCTGAAAAACCACCTAAGAATTCATACAAATGAGAGGCCTTATGTGTGTCCTCTTTGTGGGAAGAGTTTTCCACTGTTGGTCAATTGTAATCGGCATCAGAAAATTCACACCGGTGAGAAAGATCATGTGTGTAGTGAGTGTGGAACGAGATTTTTTTCACCAAGCCAACTGAAATACCACCAAAGAATTCATACTGGAGAAAAACCTTATAAATGCTCATACTGTGACAAGAGATTCCCTCAGCTTTCACAACAGAAATCACATGAACGAATTCATACCGGAGAGAAGCCGTACAGCTGTACTCAATGTGGAGAGAGTTTCAGACATTCAAACTCTTTAGCGCTTCATATGAAAAAGCATTTTCCACCAAGTCCATCCATTCATCCAGTTAGTTAGTTTTCAGGTGCTTTGTGGACATGACAAATATTTATACATTCAAATAGCCAAAGTAATTGCACGGTTTCTGCAAAACACGGTACTGAAGAATAAAAATGTGTAAGTAAAAGTCAATAAAATGAGTTTTTTTGGCAACATATATGCTGTTTACATATATAAGCATTATGGCACTGAAGCAAATTTTTCTTCAGATCCTGTGTTTTAATTAAAAATTTGAGATTCAGATAAAGTAAATGTGTTAGTTACAATAAGCTTGAGTTGTTTAAAATCTGAACAGCTTAAACTTTGTATTACAAACACTTCCTGTATTCCTGTGAATCGCCTGTTGTATTCCTCAATTTTAATGTTTTCTGTTATGTTGGGGGACAGAAAGTTTTGAGTCACTTGAAACTTACATTTATGTATTTTTATTGTTTGACTGAACGTCCCCTCATTAAAGGAGAACTCCACTTCCAGAACAACAATTTACAAATAATTTACTCAACCCCTTGTCATCCAAGATGTTTGTGTCTTTCTTTCTTCAGTCGTAAAGAAATTATGTTTTCTCAGGAAAACATTTCAGCATTTTTCTCCATATAATGGACTGCTATGGTGCCCCAATTTTGAACTTCTAAAATGCAGTTTAAATGCGGCTTCAAATGATCCCAAAAGCGGTTGTACACAATCCCAGCCAAGGAAGGTCTTATCTAGTGAAATGATCGGTTATTTTATACTTTTTTTTATATTATACTTTTTAATGCCAAACACTCGTCTTGACTTATTCTGCTTGGACTGTTTTTGTTCTGGTTCATGACAATTAGGGTATGTCGAAAAACTCCCATCTCATGTTCTCCTTCAACTTTGAAATTGTCCTATATCGCCGTTTTACCTTTTTTGTTAATGGTGTTTGATCTTCTTTGCATGTTCACTTTGCAAAGACTGGGTCGGTACTTCTGCAGTGATGAAGGATGATTTTGAAATGATTTTTGAAGTTGAGGGAGAAAATATGTTTGGAGTTTTTCGATACACCCTAACTGTCTTGAGTCAGAATACACAGAGTTTATGGAGAGAAAGGCAAGTTGAGCGTTTGAGATTATAAAGTATTTAAATTGTATTTTTTAAATGAAAATAACCGATCGTTTCGCTAAATAAGACCCTTCTTCCTCAGCTGGGATTGTTTACAACTGCGTTTGGGATCGTTTGAAGCTGCATTTAAACTGCATTTTGGAAGTTCAAACTTGGGGCGCCATATCAGTCCATTGTATGGAGAAAAATGCAGAAATGTTTTCCTCAAAAAACATAATTTCTTTACGACTAAAGAAAGAAAGACATGAACATCTTGGATGACAAAGGGGGGAGTACATTATATGTGAGTCTTTGTTTTGGAAGTGGACTTCTTTAAGGCATGGACAAGAAAAAATACAAACATTAAAAGAGACATTTACACTTAGTTATTTAGCAGACACTTTTATCCAAAGCGACTTATGAGTGAGGACAATAGAAGCGATCAAAATGAACAAAAAAGCAATAATATGCAGGTGCTATGACAAGTATACATAATAAATATACATCATAAACATATAAACATAAATATACAAAGCCTGCTGTTCTTCAGAAATTTTTTTAGGTCCCACAAATTCTTTCGTTCAAATGCTCACTGATGCTTCAGAAGGAAACAATGCATTAAGAATAAATTCCGTCCAAAAAAGTACACCTTCTGGCTTTTAATGCATTGTTTTTCCTTCTGAAGCATCAGTGAGCGTTTGAACCATCTGTAATAGTTGCATATGAGTCCCTCCGTTGTGTGAAAAGATGGATCTCAAACTCATACAGTCATTGCTGGAAAGGGTTCAAATACACAAAAATGCTGAAAAACCAAAGAATTAGTGGAACCTGAAGGATTTTTCTGAAGAACAGCAGGCAGTTTAACTGTTTAGGACAAACAAGAGATTCATGAACAACTATCACGAAACAAACAAACCAAAAAACAGCTGGATCATTTATTTCCTTCATTCATTTTGAACAAGGTCCTTTTCATAAATTCAACTATTATTGTCTTGTGGACTATGTGAGCATCTTTTACGTGAAATATATTATTCAAGTCAGTACTAAATAAAAAAATAATCCTTCTTATTTTAATAAAATAATTAACATTTTGCTAATTCTACATGGTGTATGTAAACTTTTGACCTCAACTGTAAATACACACATGCATATGTTTATAAATATATGTATAATGTATTTATACATGTAAATACATATACTGCATGTGTGCGTATTTATATATGCATAATAAATGTACACAGTACACACATATTATGTAAACAAAATCCTTTAATTTGGATGCGATTAATCGTTTGACAGTTTTTATTTATTTATAGATTACGTGTAATAGATTAGAGTTGAGTTTTTGTCGCATTTACACATTTTGACCAGCAGATGCCGCCAGTCTGTGGTGTTTCGATGGCTTTGAATCGTTTGCGTGCGAATCATTTGATTCAAATGATTCAGAGTTTCGAAAAGCTTCGTTTGTCACATCACCCTCGTCACCGCCCTCGCGTTCGACGTGGCCAATCAGCGCTCACTGACCTTGCGTGACGTCACGCGCCAGCTAGCTAGCGGAACAAAAGCCGTCTGCGCGCTCCGCTCCTCCCCGCCGGATGCGACCGAGAAAACGCAGACTCGTGTATTTTTAGCGTTAAAACTGGATTTATATGAATCCACAGCCTGATACAGACACGTACACAGTGTGAAAGTGTAAATCTTGGCACTCGCGGCGAGTGTTTTTGTCTGCACTGAAGCTCCGAGGGATTCTCGCGAGAGTAAGTAGATCAGCGCGTGGCTGGTTTGTTTGTGTTTGTGCTTTAGATTGTTTCAAAGCAGCTGAAACCGCAGGGCAGTATTTGGTCGTAGTGGGATTACGCATTCTGTTTCTGAAACATCTTATACGTGATTTTATGATGAAAATATTCAAGCACTGTTTTCCGCTAGATGCCAGGAACATATTTGGCCTTATACTCCTTTAAAACTCATTGTTTCGCTTGCACATACATGTTTGTGTTCAGCAAACATTTGGTTTAATGGTTAATATGGAAGAAAAGAAAAGAAAAAAGTTGCTTTCCCGGCAGTGTACATGACATATCATGTTTTGTAAACAGGTTTGTGTGTCATCTTCAGTGTTTACGTGCAAAGGTCACAGTGGAAAGAGGTTTAGAGATAATCTAATCACGTTTTTCCCTTCCCCGAACCCTTTATCTGACACAGATTCTGAATATTGTGAAATGCATGAACTAATCAGAGGTGAACAGTGAGGGGGAGACTCTTGTAAAAGCTTTTGATATTATCTTTGTGTATGTCAGCAGTGATTCAGTCACTGGATGATGTTATTTCCTAGTTTGGCCCGTTGTCACTTCTGCAAAGTTCTTTCCATTCCATTTGTCTAGTCTGTTTTTGTCTTCAAAATCGTGCCCGCTTCCTTTTACCTATGGAATTTGCATATGTTCGTTATTCATTATGGATACCTTACTTAACCCTTATGCAAACAAGCTTTGAGGCATGTGTGTACTTGTGTTTGTTTCAGATTAAACAAAGGGTTTGAGCTTTGTGTCTTTTAATAATCAAAAGGTAAGTTTATCAAATAAAGACTTGGCTTATGCCAGTCAAACTTTTGAACAATGATATGTATATTCTGTAATTTAGTACTCTAAACCTGTGTGACTTACTTTCTTCTATGCAACACAAGGCGAAGGTTTGAAAAGTGTTAACAGTATTTTTATATAGACCTTTTGATCTGACTTCAAATTTAATCTTAAGGGCTGTTTGTTGTTGTTTTATCCTTTGGTTGTTATGGTCTGTATGAATTTTGTCATTAGTTTTCTGCATTCTGCATAGTTTTCAACTAGCACATTTAATTATTGATGTTATATTTATTTCATTTTATCAAATTTATATAATCATTATTTTATTAATATTGCAATATTATTTATAATAAAACTATTTAAAAAATGAATTAATTATAATGATAATATTTTAAATTATATATAATATAAAATACACTTGTAATACATTTATTGCATTAAATGTATTTATAAAAATATTAAATTTTAATGGAAAAAAATACTGCACTGAAAAATAATTCTGAATGATAACAATAGGTTTAATTTTCATTATAAAAAAATTATAATTTTTTGCTGTTAGTCGATTAATTGTGATTAGTCGCATCCAAAATTATTATGGATATGTTATGCTTATATATTAAAAAATATATATATATATATATATATATATATATATATATATATGTGTCTATATATATGTGTGTGTATATGTGTGTATATATATATATATATATATATATATATATATATTATGTAAACAAGAAAACTTTTATTTTGGATGCGATTAATCGCGATTTATTGTTTGACAGCACTAATACAATGTGAAATTCATCCACTAAATTGGTAATCTGGGCATGTATTAATGTCTCACCTTTTATTGTTTTCAGAGAGACACAGTAATGTGAGTGTTGAAATACAGTAGCTTTGCAAAAAAGGTGGCGCAATTTGGGGGAAAAAAGTAAATAGTTTATGTATTTATTTATTGATTAAAAACTGCAATTGCAAATTTAAAGTTTGATTGTAAAACAAATTCTGTTTTCTGCACAGCTGCTTATTTAATTTATTTAATTTTATCAAATTTATATAATCTTTATTTTATTAATATTGCAATATTATTTATAATAAAACGATTTTAAAATGAATAAATTATAATGATAATATTTTTAATTATTTATAATATAAAATACACTTGTAATACATTTATTGCATTAAAATGTATTTATAAAAATATTTAATTTCAAGAGAAAAAATTACTGCACTGAAAAATAATTCTGAATGATAACAATAGGTTTAATTTTCATTATGAAAAATAATAATTTTTTGCTGTCAGATGATTGATTGCGATTAATCACATCCAAAATTATTTTGGATATGTTATGCTTATATATTAATTTTTTTATATTTTATAATAACAATTATGTGTGTGTAATATGTATATATATATGTATATATATATGTGTGTATATATATATGTATATATATATATATATATATATATATACACACACACACACACACACATTATGTAAACAAGAAAACTTTTATTTTGGATGCGATTAATCGCGATTTATTGTTTGACAGCACTAATACAATGTGAAATTCATCCACTAAATTGGTCATCTGGGCATGTATTATTGTCTCACCTTTTATTGTTTTCAGAGAGACGAAGTAATTTGCGTGTTGAAATACAGTAGCTTTTACTCTTCCTAGTACAAAAAAACAGCAACACCTGCTTTCACCTGTTGCTGTTGAAGTTTTGACCTTCCACTCAACCGAATCGCCTCATAAAGAGGCCGCTTTTCATTTTTTAGCTCCTGTCTTGTGCTGTTTTCTCCTTTCAGCTGAGGTCTAGCTCAAATCGTTTTTTTTTGCGCATGCTCAGAACGAGAGAGGGAAGCAGGAAGTCCCAGTACAGTTTCCTCTTCCTCTTTCTTTCATCTCATTCTATTTTAAACATTTTTTTATGGGTCATGCAAAGACGTGTTCGCTCTGCACTGGGGTCAAACGGAGGACGAGGTCGTCACGGAAACACAAAAAAATTTCAACTAATGCTTCAGGGGTCTTCGTTGACCTGATGTTGAACTCAGACTGACCTTTGAACTTTATTGTGCATGGCTGTGAAAGTCACGCTGGTGGAGTCACTGAGTGCACATGGTGCTCCTGTACAAGAAGCTTTAGCAACTAAAGATTTTATAAATGCTGACAATTATGCTAAATCAATGCTGTGCAAAAAAGGTGGCGCAATTTGGGGACAAAAGTATATAGTTTATGTATTTATTGATTAAAAACTGCAATTGCAAATTTAAAGTGCGATTGTAAAACAAATTCTGTTTTCTGCACAGCTGCTTAAAATTTTAAGATGAAACACACTACCAATCAAAAGTTTTTGAACTCTTCTGCTCATCAAGTCACATGATCTGAGCTGCTCAAAAAACATGTATTATTAATTATTATTAGGGGCCAAGCACCGGAGGTGCGGTGGCACCTATTGTATCCGTTGGCGTTATTAGGGGCCAAGCACCGGAGGTGCGGTGGCACCTATTGTATCCGTTGGCGTTCTTATTATTAGGGGCCAAGCACCGAAGGTGCGGTGGCACCTATTGTATCCGTTGGCATTATTATTATTCCGCTTCTTCTTCTTCTTCTTCCTCTTCCGCCGCAAGTCTATGGCAGCCCATAGAACCGCTTGCGGGAAAGTTGTATAATTTTGCACACTGATAGAGGACAGTCCCAACATTAACCATAGCAAGTTTGGAGTCTCTAACTCAAACTCTCTAGCGCCACCACTTGTCCAAACTTTCAAAAGATTTATGCTAATAACGTTTGAACCGTAAGCCACACAACAAAAATTCTTTTTTCCTCTGATTCCTTGGCTTATGCCGAGTTGAATGGACACCAAAATTCAAAAATCGTAAGGTTTAGTTTTTTCGCTATTCTCAATTGTTTGTAAAACCTACTTTTTCGAACTCGTCCTAGGCCGTTGCACCGATTGTCACAAAAATTGATCCAGATCATCTTCAGACCATGCTGGCAAAAAGTTATGGAATTCAAGTCGATTCGTCCAGCCGTTCACGAATAACACGCAAAAGAATTCTACGAAAAGCTAGCAAAAATCAATGTGAGGCTATATCTCCGTAATAGTTTGTCATATTGACACCAAACTTGGTGTGTGTTATAACAAGCATGACCTGAGGCTACCTGCAGTGTTTCGGTGCAGTGCCCCGTAGTGGTCAGGAGATACGAAAAATGGCTATTTTTCTTTATAACGTCTGAATGATTTGTCCAAAAATCACAAAACTGGTCTCTTTAGATTCGGTGTGTCATACCGAGTCGAACCATATCCAATTTTCCCATGTCAGCCATTTTGGGTGTCGGCCATTTTGAATTTAGCTTTAAAATGCTGTATCTTGAGAACGGATTAGCGTATCGTTTCGACATTAATTACAAAAATGTTCGGCACCATGCCCTGAATGTACATAAAAATTTTGGGGCCAGCGCCACCTTGTGGTCAAAAGTTATAACGAAATTTCAAAAAATGCTAATAACTTTTGCGTACATTAGCCTATTGAAATGAAACTGATTTTGATAGATTCCTTCGGTCATGCTGAGAACACCGATACCAATTTTGCCAATTTTGGCTGAACTTCCTGTCCGCCATTTTGATTCATGTTGAAAACCTACTTTTTCAAACTCCTCCTAGACCGTTAGTCCAATTTTGACTCAGATCATCTTCAGACCATGCTGACAAAAAGTTATGGATTTTGTGTCGATACACAAAACCGTTTTCGTTTAGCGCATCAACGAATTTACTGGAAAGATGCCAAATTGCATCCGATTCTGTATCTCTGCAAAGCTTTGACATATTGACACCAAATTTTATATGTGCTATTGTCACCACACTCTGACCACACCACATCAATTTGGTAACAGTGCCACCTATGGGTCAGAAGTAATACGCCATTCACTAAACATTAATAATGAAATTTACAAAAATGCTAATAACTTCTGTTTACATTAGCCTATTGGAATGAAACTGATGCCAATAGATTCCTTGGGTCAAGTCGAGAACATTGATACCCATTATGCCGAAATTGGCCAAACTTCCTGTCCGCCATTTTGATTAATGTACAAAACCTACTTTTTCGAACTCCTCCCAGACTGTTAGTCCGATCTTCACCAAATTTGACTCAGATCATCTTCAGACTATGCTGGCAAAAAGTGATGAATTTCGTGTCGATATACGAAACCGTTTTCGTTTAGCGCATCAACAAATTTGCTGGAAAGATGCCAAACTACATCTGAGGCTGTATCTCTGCAAAGCTTTGACATAATGACGACAAACTTTGTGTGTGTCATTGTCATTTCACACAGAACACGTCACATCAATTTGAAAACAGCACCACCTGTTGGTCAAAAGTGATAAGCCATTAAATTTTATTACGATTGGTTGTATTTATGATTTTTCAGCCATTTCAACTGACATTATCCTAAAATGGCTTAAGTTACTCACTGTTGTGGTCGGTCTGCTGCTCCTTGCCGTGCTTAACTCCTCATTCTGCCACTTTTGTGCTTGGCCCCGCAATTGCTGCTTGCAGCTATATTTATTATTATTATTATTATTATTATGTCTTTATCATTACTTTTGATACATTTTAAAAAAAGCTTTTGAATGGTAATTACATTTAAAATAAATACACAAATAGAAAACAGTTATTTACAAAGTAATTTTATTTCTAAATTTTTACTGTTTTTGCTGTACCTTGGATCAAATAAATGCAGGCTTAAGCGGAAGAGACTTACTTGAAAAATAATCAATAGCTATTATTAAATAATATTATTGTTGTTATTAAGTGTAATAGTAATAATTAAATAATTAAATGAAACGGTAAGAAATATTATTGTAGTGTTACTGTACAATAAAGTTTTAAGATGAAAGATACAAATAATAATAATTTTATTTAGCATTACAGCTGTAAAATAATACTAATAAATATGGCTCTCTTGATTTCCTTCTATTCAAATATTATACCATCAGCTTAAAAAAAACTAAAATAATTAATTTTTTTTAGCTTTTTTTTGCTTTATTTTGGATGATTTTAATTTTTAATTTTATTTTGCATTACAGCTGCTAATATTTATGGATGTCTTAATTTCCTTTTATTCAAATGTTAAACAATCATTTTTTTAAATTAATTAATTACTTTTTGCATTACAGTCCCAAATTTCCTCTTATTAAAATGTTGAATCATCAGGTTTAAAAAAAAAAAAAGTATTACTGTGCTTCATTTTGGATAATTTGAAAATTAATCAGATTATCAGATTTTTTTTAATTATTTTTTTTATTGCTGTGCTTCATTTTGGATAATTTTATTTTGCATTACAGCTGTAATATTACGATACTAATATTTATGGATGTGTTAATTTCCTTTTATTCAATTGTTAAACCATTAGATATTTTTTAAATTAATTTATGTATTTTTATTGACGTGCTTCATTTTGAAACGCACAGCACATTTATTGATATTTGATCGAATGTAAAGCCATATTACAATTTTGTTTTTATTTTCACTAATCGTGCATGCATAATGCACAGTAACTTCTCTAATGATTCTCGATGAATTTTTATTGTATTCATGACTGCTTTTAAGTTTCATTTATTGTATTTCATTGCATTTTAAGTCTTGTTTTTGGTACAGACATCATAAATAAATACTTTTATCTAATTCATTACATATAATTTATTTATTTAACGTTGGGATAAGAACTGTCATGACCGAGGCTGTACTCAAATATGGGTCAGTGATCCATCAGCTCTTTTGTGTCACAGATGCATCACATCAATGTGGATCCGACTGTTTTCAATACGTTTTTAATAATGAATAATGCAGGTTTGACAGATGGAGGGTGTCCTGTAGTCAGGCTTGACCAGCTGCTGGTGTGTCCATTAGGACGTGCACGACCGCTTGTCACGCTAACTAGTTCAATAGCCAGTGGGTCAATGTTTACCTTATGAAAGTGACTCACAAAGGCTGTTTTTTGGGGAAGTTTTAGGAGAAAGTGGCTTGCTCAGGACACATTTTGCTAACACGTTATAATATATAAACTAATCAGTTATTTGTCAACTCGTAGCTTGCATAAAAATGAAAAAAGAGATGAAAGTTTGTGTATGCGTGCGTGTGCTGACCGATGAAATTCTCACTTCCTACTTCTGGTTGGGCACAGGTAGCGTTTCTCCTAACAGAACTCTTCTTTGTCTCTCTGCAGGAGTTTGAGGCCTAATAAAAGTCGTCCTTGTGGATCCTCCTTCAGTCTTGCAGTGATCCGGAAGGTGAGTGTTTGCTCAGTTATTCACACTTACACCACAGTTTATTCCAGTGAATCACCATCGTCATGAGGGAGTAGAGGGAGCAGCGGAAAGCGTTTGGTGCTCTTGAAGGGAGGAGTGTTGCTCTGGAATCGCTCCACTGTGAACTGCTTTACCCCCCTTTTCATTTCTCTTTCATTTTCTCCCTTTCTCCTGCCCTATGCTGACACAGAGGCAGCAATGCATGGAGGGTAAGCTCAGACTTTGTTCTTGTGTGTTGTCTTTGTTAATTGAATGTGTGGAGATGTTTGTATGATAAAATCTTGGTAAAATCGCATATTGTTCATATTCCTTTTATTACTATATATGCTCATGGTTAGTGATCAAAAAAAAAAAAACCCTAGAGCTTAGTTTTAAGGTTTAGTGCTGCATTATTTGTGCTTCAGAGATGGATGATTCCTCAAGGAATGTGTATTGTTGAGGACAGGTGTGCTGTTACTTTTGTAAGTGATGTGAATTAATTAATTAATTAATTTTATTTTTTGTAGGGCTGGCCAAACATGTAATTTATATAACAATATATATATAATAATAATAATAATAATAATAATATATTTGTTGTTGTTGTTAGTAGTAGACGTGCATTAATTAAAGTTATTTAATAAATTGTTAAAATGATTTATACCCATCACAATAACATTATAATTCTTATAGAACTATAATTATTATGAATATAAAAACAATTAGTAAAAGCAGTAGTAGTAGTAGTAGTAAATATAAAAAGGTAAAGAAATTGTGTATTTAAGAAAATGAATAATAATAATAATAATGATGATTACTACTAATAATAGTAGTAATAATAATAATAATTTGAATAATTATTATATATTTGTTGTTCTTGCAGTACTAGTAGTAGTACATTTATTAGTTATCTAATAAATTATTACAATAATTTATATATATATCACAACCAAAATAATAATAATAATTTTTATAACGATTATAATAAAAAATTAAATAATAATTATAATTAAAATATAAACAATAATTAGTGGAAGTAGCAGTAGTAATAAATTCAAAAAAAAATTTATATACTGATATAAGAAAAAAGTAACTAATTATTTTTAAGAAATTATAAGTATTATTATTATTATTATTATTATTATTATTATTTACTTTGTAATATAACTGTAAAATTGCAATACAGATATTTAAAGTTGTACTAATTTCATATTTATATGTGAAGGTCATAATTATAATTACTATTATAATTAAAACAAAAACAATAATTAGCAAAAGTAGTAGTAGTAATAAATAAATAGTTAAATGAAGATATAAGAAAGAGTAAACAATTTAGTATTTAAGAAAATAATAATAATAATAATAATAATAATTGTATTTTGTAATAAAACAGTAAAATTGCAATACGGATATTTATAATTGTACTAATACCTTAATATTTATTAAAGTCATAATTATAATTATTTTGATTAAAAACAATAATTAGAATTAGTAGCAGTAATAAATGACAAATTTTAAATAAAGATATGACAAAAGTAAAAATGTGAGTGTTTAAGAAAATTAGTAGTAATAATAATAATATGAATAATAATAAAATTTTTTTGTAACACAACTGTAAAATTGCAATAGAGATATTTCTGCTGTTCTCATTTCTTAGTATTTAAATGTTAAAGTCACCATCAAAACTGACAGTTTTTTTTTTTTTTTTCATAGTATATTACAATGTTTATTATAAATGTTTTTTTTGCATGTGCCTTCATAATCTTTAATTAAAAACATTAACTTCCCCTTCTTTTGCAACTCATCACTAGCACTTGCATGTTTAGTTGCTGCATTGTTGCTGCATTTTGGCCAAGATGTAACTTTTGATTGTTATAGAAATACAGTTTTCTTTTCTCACCACTTTCTTCTTCTCTTTATCTTGCTCTTTTGGTTTATTAAGATGTGAGCGTGTTTGTTTGGTTTATACCAGTCCAGCTCATTTCCTGAGAAGGGTTTGGCTGCTGGGATCTCCTTTCAGTAATAGAACTGGCTGGAATAAGTCTGATTCATTTCTAAAGGATGCGGCAAATGTGGAGAAAATAAATTACTGGACTAGGTTTTGGACAGTGCAAGTTTGCTCTGTGGCCCCGACTGTACGTTAGTGTATCTTCATCTTTCTTCGGAGCTCCGGAGGAAATACTCACTTCCTATCCGCATGCTCTTGTGAAACCAGTTTTCTCAGGTTCAGAAGAGATTCGGTCAGTCTCCCGGTAGAGTGTGAGCGCAAATGGCTCCTTCAGATGGTGTGAAAACTCACCTCAGTCTAGAGAAGTGTCTGCTTGAGTGAAGTGCCTCTTCTTTTCTTTACATTTTCTATACTTTGACTTTGACTTGCTGTTTTAAGCTTGAAGCCATACTGGGTAGAACTAAGTTTTGAGCTAAATAATTTTTAATTTTAGCTATTGTATTATATTTTCAAATGTTCTACTGTATAAATGATTCATATTAATATAAGTAACATATTTTTTTTGTAATGTGCATTTATATGTTAAAGATTAATGCTTACATCTTAACAGAATAGATTCAGTAAGCTTCTTAAGTCAAAAGTGTTTGGACCGTAATATTTTTAATGTTTTAAAGAAGTCTCTTCTGCTCACCAAGCCTGCATTTATTTGATCCAAAATACAGCAAAAGCAGTAATATTGTGAAATATTTGTACTATTTAAAACAACTGCTTTCTATTTGAATATATTTTAAAATGTAATTTATTCCTGTGATTTCAAAGCTGATTTTCAGCATCATTAATCCAGTCTTGAGTGTCACATGATTCTTCAGAACTCATTCTAATATGCTGATTTGCTGTTTAAAAAACACATTTATAATTATTATTATTATCAATTACTATCAATATTTAAACGGTACAGTTTTTTTCAGGGTTTTTTGATGAATAGAAAGATTCAAAGATCAGCATTTATCTGAAATAAAGTTTTTACCATTCAGAAGCTAGACAGTATAATTTTTAATTTTTATTTTATTTACAAAATCATAGAAATTAATACTTTTATTTAGCAAGGATGCTTTAAAATGGATCAAAAGTGATGATAGACATTTATAATGTTACAAAAGATTTCTATTTCAGATAAATGCTCATGTTCATGATCTTCTGAACTTTCCATTCATCAAAGAAACCTGAAAAAATTCTCCTCAGCTATTTTCAACATAATTATAATAATAAATGTTTTTTTTAGCAGCAAATCAGAATATTAGAATTATTTCTGGATCATGTGACTGGACTAATTATGCTAAAAATTTAGCTTTGAAATCACAGGAATAAATTACATTTTAAAATATATTGAAATAAAAAACAGTTACTTTAAATAGTAAAAATATTTCAGAATTTTACTGTTTTTGCTGTACTTTGGATCAAATAAATGCAGGCTTCGTGAGCAGAAAAGACGGATTTAAAAAAAAAAAAAAAAAAAACATAAAAAATCGTGGCCAAAAACGTAGGTATATAAATTCTACTTATAAATTATGTCTGATAGCTAAACTACAGTTTAAAATATTAGAGTTAGTAATGTAGTAATGTTTTTAATAAATAAAATTTCACAGTACAGATTTTTATAAGGTTACAAAATATTTCTATCACAGAAATAAATTATACTTTAAAATTGTAATAATAATTCACAGTATTACCATTTTTACTGTTTTTGATCAAATAAATTTAAGAAACTTCCTGAAAAAGTAGTGAATACTTGAAATAACTTTACTTTTTCATCTTATTCTAATTTTGTGCCTCTTTTTAAGCATCTTGTTGATTGACATGTCAGTAATCATGACATCATTATGCGTGAGAGTCAAGGGAGCGCCCAAGTGTACTCAAAATTGACACACCTAGCGATTTGTTTGATTAGTTCCAAGTGCAGCTATACAAAACAACACACTGTGTCTTTAAGTCAAAACAAGCTTCCTTAACCTCTTTTGTTTTACTCTACAGTGCCGCCAACTCCGCTCTGGACGACTTCTCACACATGGGCCCGTGTCGCCTCTCCTGATTGGCTGCCGCTCTCCGGTCTGTCCCGCTCATGAGGTAACCCCGGCTGTCGTTGTTGATGCCCGTGGCTGGGCCGTGATGGGGCAGAGGGTGTCGGGTGTGGTGAAATCGGCGGATGAGCCGGAGACGGGTGAGCTGGCCTATCCGCCGGTGTGCGCGTCGCTCCGTAGCCGCGGCGTCCCGTTACCCGCCCGTCTGGAGCTGCTGTTGGATATGCCGCCGGCGGGACCGGAAATCCAGCTTCAGCATGCCTGGAACCCGGACGACCGCTCGCTCAACCTCTTTATCAAAGACGATGACCGGCTCACTTTCCACCGCCACCCGGTGGCCCAAAGCACGGATTGTGTGCGGGGAAAAGTCGGATTTACCCGAGGTTTGCACGCGTGGACTTTGCGCTGGCCCGTACGGCAGCGCGGCACACATGCCGTAGTCGGGGTCGCGACTTCTTTGGCTTCCTTGCGAGCCGTCGGATATTCCGCCCTGGTTGGCAGCGACGCTGAATCCTGGGGTTGGGACTTGGGACGAAGTCGGCTTTACCACGACAGGAAGACCCGGACTGGCCCGGCGCCGTCGTACCCGGAGTTTATCGAGGACGAGGAGGACGAAGGGACGTTCTCGGTGCCTGAAGAGATTCTGGTGGTTCTGGACATGGACGAAGGAACGCTGGGATTCTGCGCTGACGGGAACTACCTGGGCGTAGCGTTTCGTGGGCTGAAGGGGAAAAGGCTGTACCCGATCGTCAGCGCCGTGTGGGGTCACTGCGAGGTCACCATGACCTACGTCAACGGATTAGACCGTACGTATCATTTTCAGGGTCTGCTGCTTCTGTTGTTCCTCTTTTCTTGTGTTTTCCGTCATTGCCGTCCTTGGGCAGTGCCTGTTGATTTCAGTCCAGCTCTTTAGAGATGCTCTTCATAGCATTGCTGTTGCTTCATGAGGAATAATTGCGCAACAACTCATAGTAACTAAGAACAACATGTTTATGTGCAGCTGATGTAGTGCTTTTCTGTAAGAGTAGTTTTTAGAAATTATGCACCAATGAAATTATTCCCATATTTTTGGCAGGATGCACACAAGCGTATTTCCAAAAATCTCTAAAATTAAATGAGGGTTTCACATGGTTGCAACACTGACCATGAATTTCCAGAAACGTTAAAGGGGCCAAAGGTCCTACACTTAGCATTCTTTCACCAAAAGCCCACTTACAGTTAATCTAAATATGATATACAAGTCACACTTAATTCACTAACATCACCTTTCTTTCTACTGTTGAAATGTTTGAGGTTGGTATGATTTGTTTTTTTAAGAAGCTCTCGTGCTCACAAAGGCTACATTTATTGGATAAAAACATACAATGAAAACTGTAAAATTATGAAATATTGTTACAATTCAAAAGAAGTGTTTTCTATTTGAATATATTTTAAAATGTAATTTATTTCTGTGATGCAAAGCTGAATTTTCAGCATTATTACTCCAATCATTAGTGTCACATGATCCTTCAGAAATCATTCTAATATGCCGATTTTCTTATTATTATCAAAATTGAAAACAACTTTTGCTGCTTAATATTTTTGTGGGAACTGGCCTTTTTTTTTTTTTTACAAAGAACATAAATGTCTTTAGTCACTTTTTAATAATAATAATAAATAATAATACTGACCCCAAACTTTCAATGGATAGTGTTTAAAGTCCACTGATGTCTCACAATGCTTTGTCATCGTTTTCAACACTGTATTTAAAAAGTAATTTGTAGTTTAAACAGATGTTATTAAACAAATTTTCCCTCTTTTTTTTTTTTTTTTTTTTTTTTTTTTCCCCATTTCTAATATATGGGCCATTCTACAGAATTGGTGCAAACACGGTGTGCACTCGGATGGGTTAAATTGAATGGGTTAAATGCAGAGCACAAATTCAGAGTATGGGTCACCATACTTAGCCACATGTCCTTTCCTTTCCTAAAACCGGTGGAAAATGAAAAGTTGCAATTTTTCTAGGCCAATATGGCTAGGAACAATACTCTTATTCTGGCCATGGGTGCAGCAGGCGTAAAGATATTACACAGCGCCTGAAAATATGCTAACTTCCGTCAACATAACCAACGTGACCACCTGTTTGCACAGGGAGACTATTTTCAGGTGCAGCAAAGTTCCTTGATTATTACGCCGGAATGAGAGTATAGTTCCTAGCCATATCGGCCTAGAAAATCACAACTTTTCATTTTCTGTCAGTCTTAGTACATGATGTAACTACAGAAGAGTCAAGTTTTAACTAGGGAAAATATCAAAACTCTGTGGTCATTTTTGAGCGAGATGCTAACGGTCTAATTAGATTCAATGATCTATGCTAAATTATGTTAAAAGTGCTACCGCCAGACCCAGAGATCAGCTGAATGGATTCAAAAACGGTAAAACTCAACTGTTTACCTCTAGGGGAGTTGAAAAATGTGCCTATTTTCAAAAAAAGTGGAGTGTTCCTTTAATATAATTAAAATCATCATTTTTTGGGTACTTTCATTTGGTGGCTGTCTTGAACCCTAATTCCTAAATTTCAATTTATAAAAATGATATTAAAATAATTTGGTTTTTTTTTGTGTTTGTTTTTTTTCCTATTGTTGTTTTTAAAAGTATCTTTTTGATTCTTGTAAAAAGTGAATGTTTAAAAAAAAAAAAAAGACTGAAACATCTGTATTGGTTTCGGTAATGACAAAAGGGAACACACAATCCTCATATTTGGAGGACATAAACATTTTTGTACAGTTATGCAATTTTTTTTTTTCTAGTATTATGTTTTGGTAGTTTTTTAGTTTGCAAGTTAAAATTCTGTAATGGGATGTGGTTGCTACCAAAACATTACTGTCACTAACAAAACATGGGATGTTTTGTCAAAAATAAAGTCTACTGAAATATCAGCTGAGATGTTATGATAGCTTTTGGTTCAATGTATATTCTTTAATGATTCTTTGTCAATGTCACGACCACAAATCGTTTAGCTTATCTGGGATCGGTGCTGATCTTTGAAGTCCTAACGAGTGTTTTCACATGATCGCTTGAGGTCTTTGACCCTTGACCCTAACTGACCTCTGCTTTGTCTCGTAGCTGAACCCCTGCCGCTGATGGAGCTGTGCAGGAGGGCGGCACGACAGGCTCTAGGACGCCACCGAATCCATCACATCCAGTCTCTGCCGCTGCCACAGACGCTCAAGAACTACCTGCAGTACCAATGAGAGACACGAACACACACAGCCAAAAAAAAATCACCTGCGTTCACTGAAAAGGCTTTTAGAAATGATCTGCAGTGCTGTAGAAGCTTTGTGCTGTGCACAGACTTTAATCGAGTGTTGCAGAGACAGACTCTGCAGATTCAACCAGCCGGACGATGAGTATCTTGTTTTGTTCATGATTGAGGTTGCTAATGAGAAGGTGTTTGTATTTGTGTGTGAGAGTGACTCATGTCTTCCATGGAAATTATTTTCTTAAGAGCTGATGATTTTTGCTTTTTCCCTTTACTTTTATCTAAACACTAAGGACCTTGTTTTCTGGACATAAGTCCAGCATAATGGATTTTATTCCAGAAAACAGCTCCTTATTCTTTCACCAGTCTTAACTAATACACATCCGCAGTGCCTGAGAACTTTTAAAATCTCTTTCTGTTCATGTTTATTATGAGTTCCTTTTTTCTTTGTGATCATGACGAAGCTGATTAAATCGGTTTTCAGATGTTTTTAGCGTATAAACGCGATTTTGAAATGTGTGAGGCAGATTTTTACAGATCTGATTTTTATATGAAATGGATGCTTGTCTTTTTCACGGATCAAACAGAAACCCGCAAGACAGCAGACACGACTTTGTTCTTTCGTGACCTTTGAAATGTGAATAAAAATAAACTCCAAAGCCAAACGCTGTCTGCTCCTCTTTTACTTGTGTAGCGTCACTTTGCTTTTGAACTAAAATGTTTGATTTGGATTCTGATGTGGTGACCTGGTTGTAAGTGCGTTTTCACGTGTAGTTTGGACTAACCTGCTGTTTTATTTGGGTGTCAGGTTTATGTGACCCTGAAGCACAAAACCAGTCATAAGTAGCGCGAGTATATTTGTTGCAATAGCCAATAATACACTGTATGGGTCAAAATGATGGATTTTTCCTTTATGCCAAAAATCATTAGGATATTAAGTAAAGATCATGTGCCATGAAGATATTTTGTAAATGTTGTGCCGTAAATATATCAAATCTTAATTTTTGATTAATAATCTGCATTGCGAAGTACTTCATTTAGACAACTTTAAAAGTGATTTTCTCAATATTTTGACTTTTTGCACCCTCATATTCCAGATTTCAAATAGTTGTATCTCTAATTTTGCGTTCACTGAAACCCTATCCTGATTTTGTGGTCCAGGGTCCCATATTATTGTTTATGGATTACTTAGCGCCATCTTGTGGTTTTCCATCATTATCATTTACACAATAGCAATAAAATCATTTATTGATTCACATTTCAGGTTTAATAAATGTTTGAATATTGCATTACTACTGATGAGCACATTAGTTTTTTAAATTATTTGAATTGAATTGTCTTTAAAAGGCTTTTGGCAAACATTAAAATGCACAAATTCATGAAATCACAAACGTTTTTTTCTCATCTGATTTTCTTTCACCTAATATATTTACTTGAAGTACCCCTGAAATTTTAAAATATTTTAGTAATTAAGAATCAGATTTGCATGTTCATGATTTCCTGACATTGGTTAATGGTCACACAACATGCACGTAAACAAATAAAATATTTCTTTTTTTTAGTGTTTTGTTTTGATTGATTTTATAATGACTTATTTTAATGTAACTTTTTAATGTTTCGATTAGCTTTTCATTAAACTCATAACCCCTTGCAGTTTCTTCACAAATCCCAGTTTGGGAAACCTTTACATAATATAATGTTTAATGCACTTCATGTTGTTAATAACACTGAATGGAATATATTTTCTTAATCTTTGTATTTTTATATCAATATGGTAAAAGATGATCCTATTTAAATCAATGCAATAAATGAGATAGGTCAAAAGTAAACTAAAAATAGTCTGATTACATTACCTAAAATGTGTAATGTAATGGATTGTTACTACAGTTTTTGGAATCAGTACAATTTGCAAGTAATCTACCCAGCTCTGACAGAAAGTATGCATTTAAAAAAAAAAGATAATTTCAATATGATTCAATGTGAAATATGTATGTATAGTTTATATTTAACTTAATATAAGTAACATATTCTGTACCTTATTATTGATATATTAGATGGTACCTATTTGAATGATCCATGCGGGGCATGTTGTCACAATATGGAGTAAATTGTCAGTTTTTCACAACGTGTAGGTGATTTTAAGTATCATCATTATCATCATCATTGTGATTAAATACTCTTGAACCACAAAACCAGTCTTAAGTAGCATGGGTATATTTGTAGTGATATAGCGAAAAATACATTGTATGGGTCAAAATTATTTTAAAATAAAAATCATTAGGGCATGTAGTAAAGATCATGTTCCATGAAGATATTTTGTAAATTTCCTACCGTAAAAATATATCAAAATGTAATTTTTGACTAGTAATATGCATTGCTAAAAACGTCATTTGGACAGCTTAAAGGTGATTTTCTCAATACTTAGATTTTTTTATTTTTTTTTTATTTTATTATTTGTTATTTTTTTGCACGCTCAGATTCCAGATTTTCAAACAGTTGTATCTCGGCCAAATATTGTCCTATCAAAACAAACCCTTATTTAATCAGCTTTCAGATAATGTATAAATCTCAATTTCGGAAAATGTAATCTTATGACTGGTTTTGTGGTCCAGGGCCACATATTTAAAACTTGGCCCAACCTGACATTCATTAAAATATATGCGAACACAAAGAAGTGTCGTGACATGTGATGCACCACTAGATGTCGCTGTAGCATTACGTATATTGTTCGTGCGCGTTCACGGCGTCGCTGCAGTTAGAAGTGCCAATTCGACTCTAATACATTTTGATTCAAGTTGATGTAAGCAAACATTTGAAACAACCAAGTTCTTAAAATCGTTTTATTGACTCGAGCACAAAAAGGAGCAAATTCTGTTGAGTCGGTAAGATATACAAACACATATAACTCATTCATTTGCACTTTATAATGAGAGAACAGTCATTTACAAAACCACTCGCACACAAATGCACCGCCAAATGTTACACAGAGACCGATGGACGACATTTAAAAAGGTGCACGCACGGATTTATAAAAATGTATGCAAGGACGCCAGTTATTAGAGAAGAATTTCAGGGTTATTATGAAAGGACGATCATTTCACATCAAACGGGTCTGAGAGAAAACGCTGTGCACTGTAGAGGCCTCAAAAAAGAAACTCATTTTAATCAAAAGCCTGAACAGGAGGCTGCTCGAGTTTCTTGTGTGGTTTCACTGTCTCATACTTTGTTATTGTCCTCCAAGGCTAGAGACAGACAGAGTAAAGGGATCAGACGGGATGCAGGACTTTTATTAGTTTGTCATCTCACACCAAAACAGTATCACGAAGGATCAGAGCTGTTTCCAAGTCTTTCGAAGTGTGTTTGCACGTCAACTCGCTTGTATTGCAGGTCACTAGGATGCTACAGGTAGAGCGTTGTGTTTCCGAGCGTGTCAGTGTGTTTTCAGCAGTGTAGTGCTGATGTTCTCCACTGCATCCTGGTTTGATGATGTGCGAAAGACTTGTTAGTTTCCTCCTCATCGCTGTCTGATTCGGTACTAGAGATATCGCAGTCCTCTTCCTCATCTTCCTCTTCTTCCTCATCTTCCTCCTCAGTTACTTCTTCCGCTGACTGAAGCTCCTGAAAGCTCTAGAATCAACCAAATTATTCTGATGTGATTAACAGAATTATTCACATTCTTTTCATTTATCTGGTATCGTTCAGACAACTGCGTTTTAGTGCCATGCAAAAAAATAAAATAAAATAAATAAAATAAAATAAAATAAAATTAATTAATTAACTAAAACTTTAAATAAAAAGCTGAAATATTTTGACTTTATTCCAGTAATTTCGACTTCATTCTCAATGTTTCTACTTTATTTTCGTAATTTCGACTTCATTCTCACAATTTCGACTTAATTGTTGAAATAATTTTACTTTATTCTCGTAATTTTGACTTCATTCTCAAAATATTACTACTTTATTCTGGTAATTTAGACGTTATTCTTGAAATCTGAATTTATTCTCAAACTTTATTCTCTAAATATCGACTTTATTCTCAAAATATTTTTACTTTTCTCGTAATTTCGACTTCATTCTCGAAATATTTTAATTTTGTTCCCACATTTTCGACTTAAAATATCAAAATATTTTGACTTCATTCTTGAAATATTTACTTTATTCTCATCATTTTTACTTAATTCTCAAAATATTTTGACTTTATTCTAGTAATTTAGATGTTATTTTTGAAATAGTTTGAATTTATTCTCAAAATATTTCAACTTTATTCCTGTAATTTTGACTTTATTCACTTAATATTTTGACTTTATTCTCAAAATATTTCAGCTGTATTCTCATAATTTTTTACTTTATTCTCAAAATATTTCAACTTTATTGTTTTAATTTCTACATTATTCTTGAAATATTTTGACTTTATTCTCTTAATATTTTGACTATTTCCTTAATATTTTGACATTCTTAAAATATTTAAATTAAATTTCAACTTTATTCCCGTAATTTTTACTTTATGCACTTAATATTTTGACTTTATTCTCAAAATATTTCAGCTTTATTCTCGTAATTTTTTACTTTGTTCTCAAAATATTTTGACTTTATTCTTGCAATTTTGACTTTATTCTCAAAATATTTTGACTTTATTCTTGTGATTTTGACTGTATTCTCTTAATATTTTGACTTTATTCTCTTAATATTTCGACTATTCCTTAATATTTTGACTTTCTTAAAATATTTAAATTATATTTCAACTTTATTTCTGTAATTTTGACTGTATTCTCTTAATATTTCGACTTTATTCTCGTAATTTCGACTTTATTCTCGTAATTTCGACTTTATTATCGAAATATTTTGACTTTATTCTTTATTGCTACGACTTTTATCGTAATTTTGACTTTTTTTTGGTTGAAATTCACTGTCATGAGTATTTTACTGTCGTAATTACGGTGGAGAGTTGTACATGTGCATTTGTTGCTGCCTTAAAGCAAACAGCCGTGTGGGAAATAAACATACGCCATTTGCCTTAGAAGTCAGTGTACTATCAGAATAATTTTGAAACTGATATTTTAAGGTAAAACTTACATACAGTTAAATTTAAAGCAGTTCATCCAAAAACATAATTTGTCTAAATTTACTCCCACTTTCTTCCAGACACAAAAGGATATTTAAAGCTAAATACAAGGGCAATCACATGGATTGCTTTTATGTTTTTTTTTTTTTTTTTTTTTTTTTTTTTTTTTTGAGCTTGAAAGCCTCAGTCCTTATCTGCTTTCATTAAGAAAAAGAGAAAAATTTGACTACTAAAAATTTTTTTCAGCTGTAAATATCATTATTAATTTGGCTGATTATCTAAACATCACAATTCTGCTTTATCGCAATATTATTATATTGTGTTGATGATGACCCTCAATTTATAGTTTTATACAAGGTAATTTATTACAATTGTGAACATTCCAGGAGAAAGTAAGTTTTACCGGGTTTTTAAGCAACATGAATTTGAAAATTAACACATTAATATTGACTCCTTGCCTCTTTTCTTTAAAAAGCACACATAAAGGCTACATTGAGGCACTTAATTGGGGCCACTTTTAGTGGGGATTTTAAGGTAGAAATGTCAAGCTTTTCATTTTAGAAAAATGTTGAAACGTGTAGTATTGGAGATTTAAAGCTGTTTACTTTAACTGTCTTTTGTGTTCCAGAGAAAGAAGGCATACAGGTTTGGGACAATATAAGGGTGAGTAAATGGTGACAGAATTTTTATTTTTTAAACGCAAATCGTTTACATTTTATGGCCATACTACTGAATCTCTGCGTGTTTTAACATTTACCCAATTGCCAATTCTTAACCATTAACTACCTATAAAACCAGAGAGGAAAAATATAGGTTGGTTACAATGTTGTTGAAACACTTAGCGTCAAGTCTGACTGGTTTATAAAGATGTTCTTCCAGGACCAACAGGGATATATCCAACTTCATGGCAAAATACCATGCCAGTGATCTCTCATGTAACTTTAGTACTTTCATTTTTTTTCAAAACAACACTGTTTAAATCAGTTGTTCAGCTCTAGCTGATTGTGTAACTGCTGTACTGTCCTGTCAGCTATAAAGAAAAGTTTTTGTATTTCAGAGACTCGTGCATGCTGTGAGAGTTTGACAGGCATCAACATTTTGGCAGCTTTTTTACATTATGGTGTCTTGTGTTGCTTGGGCATGTAGACTGTTTGTCGTACCTCCAGAGGGTTGACAGTGATGGAGAGAGAGGATCCGTCACGCTCCGCTTGTTTCTCTCGCAGCGCGTGTGTGTGAATGTGCTCTTGGTTTAGTGGTTGGTTGAGGCGGTAAACACCCAACAGCACCACCAGCAGGGCGGCGATACACACCACAATGACTGCTGTTGCAACGGCTGGTACAACTAAAGAAAAACAATAAATGCTTCTAAATCTTACTCTCAATAAACATGAGATTAGATGTCATAATTTGACATGAAGCTGTGAGGGATGACAGTCACATCTGTGTAGTAGATTGTAATTGATGTGTTTTGCACAGTTTTTTGTCAGTTGTAGTGATTCATTTCTTGTAACGAATCAACTTGGCAATTTATTTACTTTTTTTAGTGATTGCATTAATGCATTAATGACACACCAAATTAAACTGTAATGAAAGTTCATTTTTAATAACATAGTAACAGTTTTTGGTTCATTTGAGTTCTTGAAAGTAATAACTAGTGGTTCACCGTGTTAAGCCAGTAAGTAAGTCTGATTTAAGTCTATAACTGATTTTTTTAAAGAATCATTGTTCCAGAATCAGACTACAATAGCATTGGTTTTCAACTGGAACTAGTTATTTGAACTCATTCTCAACTGTAAATGGTATGATGCGTTTAACGATGTGTTTAACAAACTGTTTAAATGACTGTGCAACATTTTGCAATTCTTTAACATTAATTATTTCATTATATATACGAACTAACAATTAAGAATACACCTTTATTAACAACATGTAACTTATAGATGTATTGTTGTTCATTTTTTAGAAATTAATTAATGGATTCTGCAATGAAGTGACAGTAAACCATTTACAATGTTACAAAATATTTAAATTTCAAATACATTTTTGAACTTTTGAACTTTCTATTCATAATAGAATTCTAAAAAATGCATCACAAATGTATCAGAAATGTATCATTTTCCACAAACATATGAAGCAGCACAACTGTTTCCAACCCTGATAGCAAGAAATGTTTCTTGAGCAGCAAATCAGCATCTTAGAATGATTTCTGAAGGATCATGTGACGCTGAATATTAAGAGTAATTACTGAAGAGTAATGATGCCTAAAATTCAGCTTTGATCACTGGAATAAATTGCATTTTACAATATATTAAAATTTAAAAGTGTTATTTTAAATTGTAATAATATTTCACAATATTACTGTTTTTACTGTATTTTTAATCAAATAAATGGAGCCTTGGTGAGCAAAAATCCCTTTCGATTTAGATTTTGAAAAATCTTACCAAACTTTTGATTATAACTGAGGTTACTGACTCTAATGTATATCTTGTCATATCAAAATGAACATAATCACAGACATTTATTACAATTATTATGACTTTCACTCACCTATGCTGTAGTTGTTCGATTCTATGACTGTAGGATGAATAATTTGCATGTATTTGGGTGGAGCCATTGCGTGATTGACATGTTCAATAGCTTCCTCACTGTGAAGGATGTTGACCTTGGAGAAAGGGCGATAGAGAGCATCTTTAGGTCATAGATCAGAGCCGTGGCTTAGTGCATTTCTTTGTTTGGTTTTCACCTGTAATGTATACTGATCGCTGGTGTATCTTCCATTGAGCTCAGAACAGGTGAGTCTAAAGGTGCGGACGGAGTCGACAGTTTGACGGCTCTCATAACGCACCTGTCTGATCACCTCTGTGTAGTGAGAAATAGAGTCCACACCTAAAACAGATGTAGATGGAAAGTTATGAGGAAATTGTTTTGGGAAAAGACAAAAGTAAGTTATGAGTTTGTGTTTTTACCGTATATGGACATCCCAGTGCTAGAGTTGGCGTATTCCAGGTGTTTGCCCAATAAAGCGCTGTGGTGCAGTTCCAGACTCTCTAGCCCCACCCTTAACTCCTCCCCCAATACCATGATGTCACAATAGTCCAGATTATGTGCGATTTCCTTCAATGCACCTGACCTGTGATCTGCACACATATAAAGCAAGTTATTATGAATAATAATGAAAATCTTGTTCTCTTTAATAATTCAATAATTTCCATAGTTTTCAAGAACATAATAGCTATCTGAACTTTTTTTGTCCAGGTTTTTTTTTTTTTTTTTAGTTTTATGTGTTTGAAAGACCACATAAAAATGCATTAAAAACTGTAAGAAATATTAATAAATATTATTAATTATGAAATATTATTACAACTTAAAAAAAATATTTTCTATTTAAATATATTTTGAAATGTAATTTATTCCTGCAATATAAAGCTGAATTTTCAGCATCATTACTGAAGTCTTCAGTGTGTCATGATCCTTCAGAAATCATTCTAATGTGCTGATTTGCTGCTCAAGAAACAATTCTGTTTATTATCACTGTTGAAAACAATTGTGCTGCTTTATATTTTTTGTGGAAACTGTGATAATTTTTTATCCCCAGGTTTCTTTAATAAATAGAAAGTTAAAAAAAAAAAACAGCATTTATTTGAAATGGAAATCTGCATTATAAATGTCTTTACTGTCACTTTTGGTCTAGGGATCGACTGATATCGATACTGATTATTACAGATCAAGTAGACCGATAACAGATATCTTGAACCAATATATGGTGTAAAAATGAAAATTAATGTCAAGAATAACAAGGGCTCTGAAAATGAAAATTTATTTTATCAGCAAATCAGTTTTAAAACTGACCAATACTGATAAACATAAAAATGCTTAATATCGGTGCCGATAATCAATCAACCCCTATTTTGGTCATTGAATATATCCTTGCTGAATAGACATATTTAGTTTCTTTAATTATTTATTTCATTTTTATAATTTTATACTACTGTTCAAAGATTTGGGGTCGGTAATTTTTTTTAAATCAGTTCATATATATATATATATATATATATATATATATATATATATATATATTTTTTTTTTTTTACAGAACAAATAAAAATAAAGTAAAAACAATAATAAATATTATGAATAAATATTATTAATTATAAAATATTAAAATTTAAAATAGCTCTATTCTTATTGATGCAAAGCTGACTGATATGTGGTTTTTTTTTTTTTATGACTGATACTGATTATTACAGATGAAGTAGACCGATAACCGATATTTTGAATTGATATCTATTTATATCTGGTGTAAAAATTAAACTGAATGTCAAAATTAAGAATAACACTTTAAATGCTTTTAAATTATCGACAAATTGGGTTTGAAAATGACCAACACCAATGCAAATGCTTAATATCGGCGCTGATAATTGGCCAAACCCTATTTTGGTCATTTAATATTTCCTTGCTGAATAGAAGCATTTAATTTCTTTAAGAAAAAAATCTTACCGATCACATATTTTTGAGTGCTAATTAATAGTGATTGAAACATTATTTGAAAAGAGCAAGGAAAATGTAGATTATGATTTGTCTCATTTAAAGTAAACGCATAAACCCTCGGGATAATGGAGGGAGAGGCGTTTCAGATTCAGACTCATGTGTTGCAGTGAGCATCTGTCTTTTATGATTTATTAACATGTTTTTTTGCATTTACTGTTGTTTCCCACCAAAACAGCATGACACCTGCGGTCTGTCAGTGAATAATGTGCTCTGCACTCTGTTTGGGGACTTTCTTTGTTGTTTTCATCAGGCGGGTTTTTGCTGCAGAAATAGTTCACCCAAAAAATGTCATCATTTACTCAACAACTTCTTCTTTTGTTCAACACACAATGTAAAGCTGAATAGGATGCTGTCTACTCTTAGTCATAGGATGGATCCTGTCAAGCTTCCAAATTGATGATAAAGCACTGTGAAAACGCAACCTGTGCTGTATTTTCCAAGTCTTTTCTTGTAGTATTTGCTGAAATTGTTGACCTATTAGATCTGATTCCTGTATATTCAATATGGTGGGTCAAGACAAGTTTGCATAAACACTACAATATGTAAATTAAATTATAAGTTCATAACAATATGAAGGTGGGTATATAATGACAGATTTTTGATATTTAACATATTGTCCCATTAAGAAAGGTGATTCTGGAAACAGTTCTCTGTACCTGTTTTTGTCTGTTCATCACTTTTTGTAACTGTGCTGATGATATGCAAATCTCTGAAGAGGGATAGGCCGAGGGCAAGGTCAGAGGCGGGGACAGTCAGGTGCTCTGCCCCAGTGATTGTGATGTATGGTTCACTAGGCTGCATTACCATGACAACTGCCTCAATATCAGGGACAGAAATACACACATCCTCCCCGAAACACCTGCAGAGATCACAAACACAACAACACACCCTTGCATTTCACTTTTGCGTGTTATTTTGGATACAGACACAGACGGGGTCCAAAAGTAATGCACCAAATGCAATTGACATACTGCAAGGTTAAATCTCTTAAGTTATGGTCTGACACGTACATCTTTCTATCATGTTTACATATACACACAAACACACACATTTATATAGCACGTAATATTTTCCATAACATGTAGGAAATATTTAGAGCTAAATTTTCTCAATTCGCTTGAAATTGGCAAATGAGGCATAAAGTTAATCATGCAAAATAATTTTGCATCACATTTAAGAAATATTTAGCAGGGTTATTTTATTATCATTGAGATATTATTATAGTTGTTATTAATATGATGATTTTTTAAATTCTATTTTTATTTTTTGGTTTTCATATTTATATTTATATTCATATTCATTAAGTTGGCTTATTTAATTAAGTTCTGCTTATTTAAGCTGCTGCTGCTTCTTCTGAGCCAAAATTGAGCCACAAAACTCAGGTCAGACCTTCTGAAATTAGTTGCTATATATTTTCTAATTAATTTAGCTTACAAAATCAAACTCAAAACCACCAAAAATCCCATAGACTTTTATTGAGATGCTAATTCATGCTAGGAACATGCTAATTCATGATTAATCATGCTAACATGGTAAAACATGCTAGCACTGCATAAACTGTGTGCTAGCAACATGTTAATCACGTTAGAAACAATCTAACATGCTAATCATGTTAGAAACATTCCACCGACATGCTAATCATGTTAAAACATGTTAATCAGGTTAGAAACATGCTAGTTATGTTAAAGACATGTTAACAATATGCTAATCAAGTTAGCATCACGATAACAAAATGCTAATCATGCAAAAGTGCTAACAACATGCTAGTCATGTTAAAAACAGCTTAGCATCATATTAGAAACATAACATGCTAACACAATGCTAATCATGTTAAAAACATGCTAAAAAAGTTACCAACATGCTAATCATGTTAACAGCATGTTAAATCATGTTAGCAATGTGCTAAATCATCTTAGCAACATTTTAATCATGCTAAAAACATGTTAACAACATGTTAATCATGCTAGAAATATGCTAACAAGGTTAATATTTTAGAAACATGCTAACAATTATTCATGTTAAAACATTGTAACAGCATGCTTATCATGTTAAAAACAGGTTAAAAGCATGTTAATCCTGCTAAAAACATAGTAACAATGTGCTAATCCTGTTAAATACAGGGTAACAACATGTTAATTATGTTACAAACATGGTAACATGCTAACAAAATGTTAATCATGCTAAACACGTTAGAAACATGCTACCAACATAACAGCAGGTTAAATCAAGTTACCAGTGTGTTAAGTCATACTAGCAACGTGCTAATCATGCAAGAAATATACTAACAATGTGCTAATCATGCTAAAAACATTGTAACGACATGCTAATCCTGTTAAAAACAGTGTAATAACATGTTAATCATATTAGAAACATGGTAACATGGCTAACAAAATGCTAGTCATGTTAAAACATGTTATAAACATGCTACCAACATAACAGCAGGTTAAATCATGTTACCATTGTGCTAAGTCATGTTAGCAACATGTTAATCATGTTAGAAACATAACATGCTAACAAAATGCTAATCATGTTAAAAACATGCTAAAAATGTTACCAACATGCTAATCATGTTAACAGCTTGTTAAATCATGTTAGCAACATATTAATCATGCTAACAACATGTTAACAACATGCTAATCATGCTAGAAACATGCTAACGATGTCAACTATTTTAGAAACATGTTAACAATTATTCATATTAAAACATTGTAACAGCATGCTTATGTTAAAAACAGGTTAATAGCATGTTAATCCTACTAATAACATAGTAGCATGTTAATCCTGTTAAATACAGGGTAATAACATGTTAGAAACATGGTAACATGCTAACAAAATGCTAATCATGTTAAAACATGTTAGAAACATGCAACCAACATGCTAATCGTGTAAACAGAAGGTAAATCATGTTACCATTGTGCTAAGTCATGTTAGCACCATGTTAATTATGTTAGAAACATGCTAAAAACATTGTAAAAACATGCTAAGCGTGTTAAAAACAAGTTAGCAACATATTAATCGTTAAAAACATGGTGACAAGAAGTTAATCATGTTACAAACATGTTAGAAACATGCTAATATCGTGCTAGCAACATGCTATCAACATCTGTCTAAACTTTCAAACTTCAAACTTTCAGTCAAGACCTTTTCAAGCCAACTCCAAAGTTTGTTTGTAAACTTTACTCTGTTTTATTATTTATTTTTAAATGCGTCTATAGTTTTCATATTTTTTTTTAGGTTTAGTTATTTTAGCACATCAAGATGCACTACATGAAAATGAGAAATGCTGCCTTAATTGGCACCATATATAACATTTTATTTTATATTTTATTTATATTAAAGTTTATTTTATTTCAAGTAACAGATTGTTCTATGCTTTTTGTTTTCGTGTTAAAGTATAATAACCCTGATATTTAGAGCTAAAGTTAATTTTGGATCCCGCAAGCACTCCCTTAGAGGTGAAGACATCTCGACTTAGATATAAATAATAAGAAGCATTCAACAGTGATTTTCAGAGTGTAAACAAATGACTTGGAGCTGTTCCCAACTCATTACAGAGACTGCAGAGCTGATAACTTCACACAAAGACAAAAACTACGCCTGCAGTGAATTAACAACACTTCAGCTTTCTTGAATCTCGCAGTAATTGGACTTAATAAGCTTAAAAGCAAAACACAAACGCTGTTCACTAGAATTAATTTACAACTCTAGTGATTTTGCCACCGTGAAGCAGCTTTGAAAGACAGGAAGTAGGAAGTCCATTATCCACAAATGAACACAGATCCACCTTCTCTAATTAAAGATGTTATTCTTAATCCTGACGCAAACAAACACTCGCATTCATCAACAGACAGGAAATGAATGGAGGAAACCATCTGTGACTGAAGGTTTAGATACGCCGAGGCTTGAAGAGATGAATCCATATTTTCGTTGTGAAAACAGCTGTTTTCTACAAGATACAGTTGGTTTAATCTATGATATGATTTTACTTATTCTTTTACAATCTGCGACGATTGCATGAGGACCAAACGATGCATGCTATGTGATATCTTCAGCCCTATATTTAGATGTTAATTGCTTCTCGGGGTGATGTGTGTTGAACATGTGCTTGGATTTTCCCTGATGAAATTCATGCAATGGATAATGACGGATGAGGGCATTCTGCCATTCACTAAACCTGGAAGTTTGCCTCGCATCTGTTTAAACACATGAACATATTCCAACATGGTATTGAAGGAGCCAAGTGTAAACTTTATTGTTCAATATTGAATATTTAATTTTGCATGATGATTTCCTCCTATAGTTTTACATTTTATAAGCATTTTTTGCTATAAATTATTTTTCACCTAAAGTTAAACTTTCGCAACAAAAGTAATTTAACAGTACTGTTAAATGTAATAAAATTAAATTATTCAAATAAGTTAAAACTTTAACATAACTAATATATTGTTTTGTGGTAATTAATTGTGTTTAAGTAATATTATAGTGTTGTGTTGCATGTAGGGCTGGCGATAAACAGCTTTTAAAAATTTATTTATTATTCTTATTCTTATTATTATTTACATTTACATTTTTGGCTTCCAACAGTTATCTCACTGAGGTAAAATTATTATTGTGCCACATCTGTTTTTGCAGTTTAGTAATAAGAAGTAATAGTAAGTAAATGTTTAGTTTTTTTTAACTGAAATAATTACTGCTAATCAGTAATTCAGTATTTAAAAATATTATATATAAAAAAAAAAATTATAAATATTAACACCAAAATAAATTAGATCAAATATTTCATAGAGAAATGTGGAAGCGTAATCCAGTTTTTATCTAATATTTTTTTATTTATTATTTTTTAATTAATCAATTAAATGCATACATATTGATTTGTTTTATTTTATTGTTTTTTTTTTTTGTTTTTTTTTTAATTTAAAAAGTAAGCTTAATTATATTTAAAGTTCACAGAAATTCACTGTTAAAAACAATTAAAAAGTTCTAATAAATATGTTCAATAAATGAAATGATGCCAGTAAGTAAATAATCAAGATCTCAATACTGACTAAAATAATGGTAATTATGATTTTTGCGGCCCTTGTTAAATCCCTTAAGGTATTTTATTTTTTATTTCTTTAAACAGCTTATCAGTTTATATTATAAACAAAATTATAAAGAGAATTATTATACCAGTGCATCCCTGAAGATTTGACCCCACATATTTATTTTGGCTGGTGGAAGAAAAACACTGATATTTCTGATAGTTGAATTGCTATCTAGCTCCTGTAAATGTTCAGATGACCTCAGGTCACCATGCATAACAAATGTCCCTTTTCCATGTTTACGTCATTACTTTTAATTCTGAGATTTTGCAGTGTTTGTCTCCTTGACAAGCAATCTGTTACTTTGCAAAAGTGTAAATGAATTGTGCAAATTACTTTTAGAAAGTTACTAATTATGCAAAACACAACACATGTTTGTGTCTTAATATAAGTCTGTGATCAGCAAGTTTTAAGAAGCTAGAGTTCAATTATATGTTTTACTCGCAGTAATAAAATACTTAAATAATTGCTCTCTTATGTGTGTTTTAGTGTTGTGTGTGTGCATGTGTTTTTTAATGCTAATTCTCTGTTGCTCTTGCTGAAGGAACTCCGCCCACTGGCTGTGCTCAAGCCTCAGAGGGGCGGGTCATAATCCTCTAGGCGCTTATGCATATTCATGACCTGCTTTGAATAATCACAGGGTGCCAGTGGGTGCGCTTGTGCTCCAAAAAAACAAATCTTTCTGTCATTCTCTTTCCATTTCCCCATCTGTACATAAAAATTAAACCTCCCTAAGCGTGGAATATGAATTAGATAAGAATAAGTGAAAAGGTTACAAGAAGGGTTAGTATTGCTTTTAGTATGATTAGGGATTTGAAATAGGCAGTAAGCAACTGGCAAGCAGCTAGCTAGGAGAAAATGTACAAATCTAGTTACAAACACACTTAATAATAAATGCTCTTATTGGCATGGATGGTTCCATGAAGAACCTTGAACATCAGTGGAACTTTTCCAGCATTCTTTATCCATCTTTTTCTTCCCGTAAGAGTGGGTACGGACACTGAGTCCAGCTATTTTTAGCTGTACAAAACAGCTTGTTTTGCTGCTTGATATTGGAAATTGGTGCATCTTACCATATTATTTTAATGTATTATCTTAATTATGAACACACTGGTTTGTAGTGCAAACAGTCTTACTGTTTACTGTGCGTTGTTATTCTTCTCGTTATTTTCCTATAGTGGCTAATGAACTGGAAGTTTCACCCATAGGCTTACTTCTGCATTTAAAAAAAGGTGGATAGTGGAAAAAGGTTGCCAGATTGAGGATACACAACCGGCTGATCAACATTTTAATTTTAGTCTTGTCAAAGAGGTTTTTAGATTGATGCCGAGGCTTTTTAGGTTGGGTAGAATTTGCGATCTTGGTTTGTTTGCCGGCTTCCATGCCTGCAAAACGGTGTGTTTTCCAACAACTGGTAACCCGTGGTTTTGAAATACTACTGGTTAAACTGGCAGTGGGTGGAGTCACACAGACCAAAACAAAAACAGACATTCTGAAGTGGAACATGCATTTCAAAGTAGAATAACTGTAGCGTTGCTTTTCAGAGAAACAGATATGAAAACTTAAAGGGGTCATCAGATGCTAAGTTTATTAATCCGTAAAAATAAGATCCCCTTTTTCAAATCGAGCCATTCTCAGATGCCTGTCGGTGTAGCATTACAGTAGTTGATTGACATGAGCCTCTTCCCTCAGATCAGCTGTAACAGTCAGACCTCCATTGTTTTGATGCCGGAGCAGGGATGTAAGTTAGACAAGAATATCTCAGATTGAGCAATTGAGGTGTTGTGTTGCTAGATGTAATAATGTAAAGATCTCTAGTGGTCGTCATTTACTCCCGACATCTGAGCCACTGAAGAAGCAGTGGATTATGTTTGTTTGTAAAGAGAATGCAGCTCCTGATCTACATATATCCCTCTGTGTTCGCGTGAGTCATTCGTGATCCAGCTTCACTTACAGCAGAAGTGAGTATAAGGTTTTTTTTATGAATCTTTGCGATCACCTTTCCTAATAACATGCTAGTTAGCAAGTTTACCGGCTAACGCGGTTAAATGCGGCTAAAATAAACATGCTCGTCACTCCACAGAGAGTAGAGAGGGGCAGGGCAAGCAGAGCTCATTTGCATTTAAAGGAACAGTCCCTCAGAATGGGATGATTTTTGCAGAGCTCATTTTGACAAGGTAAAAAGGGTGTTGTTTTACACTACCATTGAGAATTTTTAACCAAAGTATATTATAGACTTTTCATTAAGACCCTGAATCAAATCAGCTTGTGGAAAAAGAGCATCCGATGACCCCTTTAACATGTTTCCTAAATATCTGCAAACATATTATGGTGTTTTCATGCTTTAGTACAGTCAAAAAAATATTTTTTTGTTAAACATACTCCAATAATTTTTGTTTTATTTACAAAAAAAGTGTGTATATTTTTATATATATATATATATATATATATGTATATATATTGCATGCAATAGGATACAGTTGTAATAACTTTTCCAGCTCTGAGTAAAAGCACAGATCAAAATTAAGCTCTCATATGACTCTGGGATGCAAATCAAAACTACGTAACCAGATATAAATGGTTTAATCATTCATATTGCCGTATTCCAGAGCTAAAATTCTAGTATTGTAGTTCAGAGAAGAGATCTCATGAATATTTATAATCTTACTGCACTGCCGTTGAGATCCGGAGGTGACGCGCTCCCTTGGTGGGAAATTGCCGAGAGTTGATGTAAGAAACTTTTCTCAGTGCGGCGTTCATCTGCTCCAGATCCTCTCCCTCCATCACCACCAGAGACTGAGCGGGATTCAGATGAAACTGAGAGAAGACAGAGACAGAAAAACATGAGATATTATACTATCAAAGTGCCTGTTAGAATGAGTGTTTGAGGCAGAGATGTGCAAAATTCCAAATTGAAGAAATGGCTGTTCATCTGAATTGAATTAGACAGACCGGAAGAGGAAATTCAACACAGGAATTGTAATAATTACATTACATAAATACATTAGGTTAGTAATGCATATTTATTTATTTTAGCATCATTACTCCAGTCTTCAGTGTCACAAGCTCCTTGAGAAATCATTCTAATATGCTGATTTGCTTTTCAAGAATTTTTATTATTATTGTTAATATTTAAAACAGTGGAGTACTTTTTTTTTCAGGATTCTTTGATGAATAGAAAGATCCATTTTCCAAATTATATAAATTAATACTTTTATTTAGCAAGAATGCTTTAATTTAATCAAAAGTGATCAAAAAGACATTTATAATATTACAAAAGATTTCTATTTTAGATAAATGCTGTTCTTCTGAACTTTCTATTCATCAAAGAAACCTGAAAAAATTCTACTGTTTTCAACATAAATATTTTTGAGCAGCAAATTAGAATATTAGAATGATTTCTGAAGGATCATGTAACTGGAGTGATGATGCTAAAAATCACAGGAATAAATTGCATTTTAAAATATATTCAAATAGAGAACAGTTTTTTTTTAAATAGTAAAAATATTTCAAAATTTTACTGTTTGCTGTAATTTGGATAAAATAAATGCAGGCTTTGTGAACAGAAAAGACTTCTCTAAAAAACATGAAAAATCTGTTCAGAAACTTTTGACTAGTAGTGTATGTTTAGCTCTGTAATTTATTATTACAGAAATTGACCTTAAATAAGGCTGTTCTGTAAATAAGTTTACATTCTTACTGTACTTTTTACAGAATTTTTCTGGCAACCACAACTGCCAGGTTATTTCTGTAAAAAACTCAATTTCAATCACAAACTCAATTTTTTGAGTCAGTTCTTGTCAATGAATCAGTCAGACGAATTAGTAAGTTGTCTGTTTTTGAATTATTTTATCAGTATTCAGAAAAAGCCAGAAAATGCATTGTTCAAAATCCTGTAGGTGGCATTTCAGAATTATTAATATAATCTACTGTTTTGTCTGTTAACAGGTGTTTTTAGGTCATTTATGTTGAAAACGTAATGGCAAGCTACACTTACAGCAGCTACATGAATTTCTTTTCTTAATTCTAATTTAAATTCAAATTTGGTATCTTGCATCACAGCAAGAACTGTTATTTAAAAGGCATTTTTAGCTTTGAGCGTATGAGCGATCAGACCACCTGAGTGAAGGAACACCTGTCTTCTGTCTCTCACTAACACCCTGACTCTCTGTCTGTAAAACCCGCTTTCATTTGATCCTCAAATCTTCCCTAGAGCTTCTCGAACACAATAGAACAGAACAGAGGAAAGCAAAGCAGAAAATGGAAAACGTTGGTACAGAAATATCTCTGCTTAAGTCTTGTCTCCTGGCTCTTCTTCATTCTTTTGCTACGAAATAGTGAGTTTCGACTCTTTTCTATGGTTCATGACAAACACCTTTTCAGTATAAACACAATGTGACTTTTTTACCAGAATGTGCGATCAAATCTGTAACCTTGAACTAGTTGAGCACTGCATATTGGCTTCAAGCACAGCTCATTCATACAGATTTGTTATTTAGAGTTTGCAGAGTGTGTGTGTGTGTGTGTGTGTGTGTGTGTGTGTATATAACCTTTATCCTCTGTCCGAGGCTCTCCAGTGAGGTAATGTCCAGTCCTTCTTTGCAGGCCTGTAGGCAGGAGATGATCTTCTGGCTTTCAGTCTTCCCTGGTCGTATCGTTAGTCCAGACAAACTGCCTCGGAAATACTGCGTAAACTTTGCTTTAGAGACTTCACCACCTGTACACAAACACAAAGATGTGATAAACGTCTCCTAAAGAGTCATATCCTACACTTCTGTAGCATTTTAGTTTTCCTGTGAAGTCCACTTATGATGTTTCTTGAACTAAAACCAGTTATAATTTAGTTTTCATGACCATGCATTACCCTCTGTTTGACTAATAGATTTAAAAAGGCAGTTTTGAGTCAGTAACATTTATTTATTTATTTAAACTAATACTTTTATTCAGCAGGGATGCATTAAAACTCAAAAGTGACAAAAAAGTAAAAAAAAAAAAAAAAAAAAAAAAATGAATTAATTAATTGTATTTTAAATAAATATTGTTCTTTTGTACGAAGGCGTTTTAGTGCCATGCTAAAGAACAAAAAAATCTAAGATTATGAGATTAAAGTCGTAATATTTTGAGAATAAAGTCTAAATATTTGGAGAAGAAATTCTAGATATTTGGAGAAGAAAGTCTAAATATTTTGAGAAGAAAGTTGAAATCTTACGAGAATAAAGTCTAAATATTTTGAGAATAATTTCGACTTTATTCTTGAAACTTTATACTTGAAATATTTCAACTTTATTCTCAAAATTTTGACTTTATTCTTAAAATATTATGTCTTTAATCTCATAATTTTAGATTTTTTTTTTTTTTTTTTTTTTTTGTGGGAATAAAACACTGTTGTACTTTTGAACTTTCTATTCATCAAAAAATCAGCATATTATAATGATTTCTCAAGGATCATGTGACACTGAAGATATAAGTAATGATCTGCTTTGATCACAGAAAAAAAATACATTTTAAAATATTTTCACATAGAAAATGGCTATTTTAAATTGTAATAATATTTCACATTTTTTCAGTTTTTACTACATTTTTGATCAAATCAAAGCAGCCTTGATGCGAATAATATTTTTCAAAAACATTAAAAATCTTTCTGATCCCAAACCTTTGAACAGATAACTAAATGAGCTTTTGGTTTTGGTGATGTCAATAGTGTGATGGTTTCTGATTGGCCTATTTTTTGCCGCCTTGTTTCCAAAAATGGTCATGGTGAAATGGGGAGGGAGTTTATGAACATTAAAGTGAACCTGTTACATATTATATTGAACTTTTATTCTACTAAAGCTATATAAAAAAAAATCTAATTTCTCACGATTTTTCCAAGGTGTGTCTGAATATAATATTTGCTTGTTTTAAAGAATAAAAATAGCATCAAATAATGTGGTCGCAAAAAAGTAAAGTAATTCATAAAGGTCTATATTGTAATTTTTTTTAAACACACATCTATTTGTAGCATGAAAGAAGCATTGTAATCATTAAATATTCACTACAAAGCAGTCTTAATTTGTTCTAGGTAACTTCTTGGAAGTCGTTCTGAAGCTGTTACATTTGCATGTACCATTAAACAAAAATACAGCCTGTTGAGTCACTGATTGGGCAGCTTCCTTTAGTTTCAGATGCAGCTATGGTTACACATCACACATTATTCATCACACACGCATATAAAATAAACTTCTGCTTCAGCTGAGCTAGAGGTCTTCAGAAGCTGGATTGAAACGAAGCAGTCACATGATTAAACTTAACGATGACCTAAGTCAGAGATAATGAGCAATTACCTGCTGCATCTATCTGCTCTGTATGAGATGCATTTGTGTGTAATGAAGCCTCTCTGAGTGTGTCTGATCGGGTATCTGTGAGATGAGACTTCGAGCCTCGGGCGATAGCATACTGATGTGTATCAGGCTGGTGTGTGTGTGTGTGTGTGTGTGTGGTGGGTTTACATAGCTATAGTTTGGGGACAAAATTGCCACAGCAACAGATAGTTCAGCCAGGCCAGGATTCTCAAACAAACAGATCAATGTGTTGATAGAAAATAATGAAATGGAAATTTGCACAGGCATTCAGCCCTTTTTTTGTGGTCAAGAATTGCATACAGATCGATAAAATGTTTCTACCTTTGTGTTCCACTGATAAAATAACAGCATACACTACCAGTCAAAAGTTTTTGAACAGTAAGATTTGTAATGTTTCTCCTCTGCTCACCAAGCCTGCATGCATTTGATTCAAATCAAGCAAAAGCAGTAATATTGTACTTTTTTTCCTTTTTTTTTTTTTTTTTTTTTTTTTAGGATTCTTTGATGAATAGAAAGATCCAAAGATCAGCATTTATCTGAAATAAAAAAAGCTTTTTGTAACATTGTACACTGTTCATTCAAAAGCTTGGAATCAATTTATTTTTTGGAAAGAAATGATAGAAATGAACACTTTCATTTAAAACGGATGCTTTAAATTGATCAATATTGATTATAAAGACATTTATAATGTTACAAAAGATGTCTATTTCAGATAAATGCTGTCCTTCTGAACTTTCTATTCATCGAATAAACCTAAAAAATGAACAATAATAAATGTTTTCTGAGCAGCAAATCAGCATATTAGAATGATTTCTGAAGGATCATGTGACACTGGAGTAATTATGCTAAAAATTCAGCTTTGAAATCACAGGAATAAATTACCTTTGAAACAATATTCAAATAGAAAACAGTTATTTTAAATCGTAAAAATATTTCAAAATTGTACTGTTTTTGCCACTTTGGATCAAATAAATACAGGCTTGGTGAGCAGAAGAGACTTCTTTAAAAAAAACATTAAAAATCTTTACAAACATTAAAACTTTTGACTGATAGTGTGTGTGTGTGTACGTGTTTTTGCTACATTGTGGGGACCAAATGTCCCCACAAGGATAGTAAAACCTGACATTTTTGACATTGTGGGGACCAGCCTACAGTCAATAGCAATTTTAATACTCCGCGTTTGGAGAGCGTTTCCCCAATGCACGCAAATTAGGCTACATAACATATCTAGGCTGTTATTTATACGTAGCCTATAATAGATTGTGTAGTTGTGTAATTTTTTAAAAATGTCTAAAATCTCGACCTCGTCTCCTTCTTGTAAACTCGAGTCTCATCTTGTCTCTTGAATTAAATGTCAGCGTTAATGATAATCAAACAACAAAAGACGAGGAGAAAGTCACTCCCTGCTCTTGACAGAATAGCATTTGTAGCTATTTGTAAGAATTTCTGAAGTGAAAATTGTGCCCTACCATCACTTTCACATCTATGCAACCAATAAATAAATTACTACTAGAGCACAAAATTGTTTACAAGAGCAAGAGTTACACCTTGCATATTTTTATTAGTTTTTTTTATATTTCTATTTGGCTTTAATTCGTTTTTAATTGTAGTACTTCCACTTTTGAAGTTGATTTTTTTTTCGTCTAATATTTATACTTTTTCATCTAATATTTATACTTATACTATTTATTATTTCAGCTTGATTTCAGTTAACTAAAACTAAAACATTAAAAATGATTTTTGTTACTTGAAATAAAACTTTAACTGAGAGAAAATGAAATATAGCAAACATTTTATTCACTTTATTAACTTCATGTTAAAATAACTGAAACAAAATGAATAAAAACTAAATAGACAAAAGACAAAAACTACTAAAAATTACAAAAACATTTTAAAAATTACTAAAACCTTTAACTAAAATTAAAATGAAAATATAAATTGATTCAAAAGACGAATAGTATTTTGATACGTTGGATCTTTGAAGAAAAAAATATTCATATTGACCGATTACAGTGTTAAAAATAATGTTAATCATATTGCATCTTTTATAATCAGTTCTTACAAAGTGGCGTAAACTGAACTGAACCGAATCATGAGAAATCTTTAAACCTTTCAGGCTCCACAAATCTTAAAAAGAGCAAATGTCCAGTCAGCTCTCATTATATTTTCTTCCCACATGCACAAAATGATCTTTTTATTATGTCTCGCTCTTTTATTGCTTTCATTACGAAACAAAGAAGCTCAGAGACACAAAGAGAGAGCATGGGCAGGTCAAGAGGTCGACTCATTTGTTTTTCAGAGCAGTTAGGAGCTGTGCTCTGATTGCTGAAAAGAGAAATACTGATGAAAAGCTGTGAAACGGATTGCAAAAGAACAGATAGTGCAAAGATGATGTTAGTAGTTAAGAGATGTTTGCCCATGGATTTCCATGCTTTGAGATTTTACATTTCTATTTTCAAGCCACATGCACATCGACCATGCCCACATTCCATTCCTTCCCACCTTGCCAGCAGGCTCCTACAGTGAGCTGCACGTCGATCTGAGAGGAGTGGATGGGCCAGTCATCTGTCACCAGGTACGGGTCATAGGTCACGCCATCCACATATAGAGTCACCACTGGGAAATCAATGCTGATGACATAATAATGCCACTCCTTATCACAGATCTGAGAGAAAGACAGAGAGAAATTTCCAGATATTTGTGACCGTGGACCACAAAACCAGTCATAAGGGTCAGTTTTTTGAAATTGAGATTTATACATCATATAAAAGCTGAATACATAAGCATTCCGTTGATGTATGTTATTATCAATCATGAGGTGATGGTTGTGGATGAATGGCACAACAATCGGCCTCAGGATCTCATCACGATATCTCTGTGCATTTAAAATGCCATCAATAAATGCACCTGTGTTCGTTGTCCATAACATACGCCTGCCCATACCATAACCCCACCGCCACCATGGGTCACTCAAGCAACAACATTGACATCAGCAAACCGCTCACCCACACGACACCATACACGCTGTCTGCCATCTGCCCTGTACAGTGAAAACCGTGATTCATCCGTGAAGAGAACACCTCTCCAAAGTGCCAGATGCCATCGAATGTGAGCATTTGCCCACTCAAGTCTGTTACGATGATGAACTGCAGTCAGGTTGAGACCCTGATGAGGACGACGAGCATGCAGATAAGCTTCCCTGAGACAGTTTCTGACAGTTTGTGCAGAAACTCTTTGGTTATGCAAACCGATTGTTGCAGCAGCTGTCCAAAATGTACTGCCAAATTCTCTGAAACGCCTTTGGAGACAGCTTATGGTAAAGAAATGAACATTCATTCCACGGACAACAGCTCTGGTGGACATTCCTGCAGTCAGCATGCCAATTGCACGCTCCCTCAAAACTTGCGACATCTGTGGCATTGTGCTGTGTGATAAAACTGCACATTTTAAAGTGGCCTTTTATTGTGGCCAGCCTAAGACACACCTGTGCAATAATCATGCTGTCTAATCAGCATCTTGATATGCCACTCCTGTGAGGTGGATGGATTATCTTTGCAAAGGAGAAGTGCTCACTAACACAGATTTAGACAGATTTGTGAACAATATTTGAGAGAAATAGGTCTTTTGTGTACATAAAGAAAGTCTTAGATCTTTGAGTTCAGCTCATGAAAAATGGGGGCAAAAACAAAAGTGTTGCGTTTATAATTTTGGTCAGTGTTATTTTTTTAAATGTGTGGTTTCAGATGTTTTGTTTTAATTTTTAATTATTTTTAGTTTTTTATAATTAAATGAAGTTTTATAACAATAATGCTGCAAGGTAGGTCAAAACTACTCTAAAAGTAATCCAAAAGTAATCAGAATACTTAACATAAAAATGAGTAATCTAGATTACATTACTTACTACAATTATGTAATTTGTAATCAGTAACAGACTACAATTTCTAAGTAATCTACTCAGCATAATGTGTGTAAGTGTGTAGTTTTTTTTTTTCTTTTTTTATTTTCAAGTTTTAGTAGATTTAGATTTCATTTTTTATTTTCTTTTTTTTTTTTTTTTTTTAGTCTTTATTCATTTGAAATATATTTTGTTTAACTTATGATCACATGACATGCAAGTAAACAACATATTTCACATTTGTTTTTTTATTTTTAAATAATTTATTAATTTTAATTTTTTATGATTTTATTAATTACAATTTTTATAACAATAATACTGCAAATTAGGTCAAAACTAAAATAAAAGTAATCCAAAAGTAATCAGAATACATAACCTAAAATTAGTAGATTACATTACTAGTATAGTTATAGTATAGTTTGAATTTGTTTGTTATTAATTTTAGTATTACAGCTTAAACTTACAGTATTTTATTTCAGTAAGTTTAAGTTCCCCAAGCAATGTTTCTAATTTTCGTTCAAGTTTTCCTATGTAATATTTTAATTTAATTTAATTTTATTTCAATTTTACTTTTTTCTTAAAATGACTTAGTTTTGTATAATGTACTCACCCCCTTGTCATCCAAGATGTTCATGTCTTTCTTTCTTCAGTTGTAAAGAAATTGTTTTTTTAGGAAACATTTTAGGAGTTCTCCATATAGTGGACTTCTATGGTGCCCCTGAGTTTGAACTTCCAAAATGCAGTTTAAATGCAGCTTCAAAGGGCTCTATACAAGTATATAAATTGTAAAAAAAAAATTGAGAAAATAACCAATCATTTTTTTAAATAAGACCCTTTTTTCTTGGCTGGGATCGTTTAGAGCTCTTTGAAGCTGCATTTAAACTACACTTTGTAAGTTCAAACTCAGGGGCACCATTGAAGTCCATTATATGGAGAGGAATTCTGAAATGTTTTCCTCAAAAAACATAATTTCTTTATGACTGAAGAACAAAAGACGTGAACATCTTGGATGACAAGGGGCTGAGTACATTGTCTGTAAATTTTTGTGAACTACTCCTTTAACAATAACAACACAGCTTTGTTCAAATCACAAGCTCTAACTATGATTAGAAGTAGTTTACATTGAGATCCTTGCCTTGGCAAATGAATAGACAGCCAGGTTTAAATGTAAAGTGTCTGAATGCATGTTCGTGGAGTTTGTTGATGAGAGAAATGTGTGTCTGTGTTTGGCCCGTTTGGACCGCTGCCAGTCCAAAGCACCCGGCAGCAGACGGTTTCTGCTCGCTCTGTCACACACAGTGTGTGTTTGTGTGTCTGGCAGGCGGTCTGGGTCGAAGAGTCTAGTGGAACTGATTGTTACACCCTCACATGAAACCATCAGACATTTCTCATCTTCACTACATCTTTCCTCCTGCACCTGAAATCTCACCATCAGTCTCACTTCTTCTCACTGTCTCACTGTCTCCTACCAAATTGAAGCTCCCCACTCCACCCCATGTCCTCCTTTTTCCTTTCCAACAATGCCCACAATTTCTCTGTACCGCTCCCATTTCAGAGTGAGATCTGCAGAGAAAGGACAAAAAAGACAATAAAAAGAGAAACCGACACAAAATGTGTCTGGGTCATATTTATAAATTAATAAATTATTAACTGATTGATTGACTAATTAGGGAATTATTCTAAATTACTTATGTTGTAAAATATGATATTTTATAAATATGTATTATTTATTTTATTTATTATTTTACCTTACATTAATTTAATTTAATTTAATTTAATTAATCTGAGATTGAGCACAAGGAGAAATTTATGTGCATACGAACCTGTTGTCTATACAAAATTTTACATGCACAAAAATAGTACTTGTACAAGCACCAATTAATTTAAATTTGTGTTATGTTATGTTATAGGTTTAAGATTGAGCGTGAGGAGGTATTTATGTGCATATGAACCTGTTGTGTGTATCCGGTGGAAATTTTTCTGCATGTATAAAAATAGTACTTGTGCAAGCATTTTATTGAATTTTATTTTATTGAATTTTTTATTTTATTTTATTTGTTGAGCACAAGGAGAAATTTATGTGCATACAAACCTGTTGTCAATCCGGTTGAAATTTTAAAAAAAGAAACAATTTAAATTAAATTAAATTAAATTAAATAGATTTTAATAATTAAATTAAATTAAATTTAGTTTTATTTAATTTGTACGAGATTGAGCATGAGAAGAAATTACATACGAACCTGTTTTAAATCCAGTATTTTATTTATTATTATACCTTACATGAATATAATATATATATTTAATAATTCATTAATATTCATTATTAAATTTAATAATTACTTTTTTAACAATTTATTCACAAATGATGTACCATTTATATTATGTACCATTATATACTTACTAATGCTACCATTACATATACACTTTGCTATTAAAATACCCTTAATAATAAAAAAAAATAATTAATAATAAATAATTCATAATGGCTGTAATAGTAAATAAATAACAAAATATTGTCAAAAATAATAATATACTTTTGCATTACAATAATTATGAAATATGAAAATATACTGCAAAAAAATATTGATTGTATAAATACAGGCTTCATTTTCCTTACGCAAAACATGATGGGCTCAGTGAGATTCAGACGGAGCGAGTGTTATTTTTCAGTATTTTCTTTAATCGATTCCTTCTCTCTGTGCACACAGGTCATCTCTGTGTGCTTTTATTATGAATAAATTGATTTCTTTTTCTTTGAATTTCACTTTCATACTCTATTGGTATTCGTCTCGTATTCCATTAAGTTTTTTCACAAGCCTCTCTTCTCTGTCTCTGGTTCTCTGTGTCTCTGGGCAGGCATTGATTTTCACTAGATGTGTGTGTGAATGTGAGAATGGCTGTGGATCGCAGTTGTGGCTCATACAATCTTGTGGATCCAGATTTAGTCATTTAATGACTGTTATTTTACATCTAGCACACATTACTGTGGTTTTCATTTTTATAAACATACAGAAAACCGGTACGTTCCTGGAACTCGTTCATGTTGAGAAGCACACACGGCGTGTCCACGCAATCCATGGAGAGATGAACGTCTTACTGTGATGTTTTCTCTGTGTGCGTTCAGTAAACGCACAGCGCTGAATCGATAGAGGTGGTAAAAGACTTATAGCCGCACTAAGCCAGAGTCCACTTTATGGCAAGGCAATTTATCAAAGAGAGAGTGAGCAGGAGAGGTAGAGAGAAACCATTGTTTCAGTTGCTCAGATGCTGTAAGTACACTGGCCACTTCAGTTACTGCTATGCTATTGTGTATCTCACATCTGTGCGAATTGCCGATTTGTTTCTTTCTGTCTATTTTAACCCTATTTCAGCAATTATACAATTTCAGGTACACATTCAGTTTTTCTCTCAAATTTGAGTCTTACGACATTACAAAGTTTTCTCTGAACACTTAGATGTCACAACTGTTGTCAAAGAGTGCCATATCAAGAATATGAACAGACATTAAATATTTAGTGCTTATTTAAGGTATCTAAAGCGCCTAAAATGTATTTGCTAATTTTAAATGTTTTTCACACAGATGATTTATCAGAAAGATTGCATTAAAAATGTATACAAAATGTACTATAAGAACACTGGTAATGGTATTGTACCTATATATCAAAATGAAGAGTTTAAGCTTTTATATATAAATTGATTTTGTTGTTTGTCTTACTCCTTTTATCAGATTTTTTACGTAATTTTGAGACATTTTTCTCTTTTTTTTTTTTTTACCTTCAAACAATTTTTAGCACAACATTAAGCATGAAAACTCAATGTTTATATGTAAACTATGTGATAAATTAATTTTTAATCATTAATTATTTCTGAGTAACATATAGAATTAATTAAAACAGAAATGACATAAAAAATGCAGCTTGTAAATAAGAGGTTTAAGGTTGAGCATGAGGAGAAATGTATGTGCAATTTTTTTTTTCTGCATGCATAAAATAGTACTTGCACAACCTATTATAACCTTACATTACAACCTAAAACTTTTATTTTATTTTATTTTATTTTATGAGGTTTGAGATCGAGTGTGAGAAGAAATGTATGTTGTGAAAATTTCTCATGGAGAAAAATAGTTCTTGTACAAGCCCTATTTTATTTTATTTTGCTGAAAATTTTATTTTGTTTTATTTTCAGTTTGTTTTATTTTATTTTTGGCATTTATATATTTATATATTGAGCCAGCACTCGTCCAACAAAACTTTTGCATTAATATTTGCATTAATATTCATCTTATATTCAAAAACATTTGCATTAATATTCATCTTTTAATATCCATTTTCATAATGGAAACACAACACTATCCAGAAATTTCTGTGCATATGAAGCCGGTGAAAATGTTTCTGTATGCATAGAAATAGTACTTGTACAAGCCCTATTTAATTTAATTTAATTTCATTTCATTTTATATAATAAATGCATAACATAGTACCTGTACAAGCCCAATTTATTTTATTTTATTATTATTATTTTTTTTTTTTATCACAAATGCATAAAGCAAACGCAAGTACAAATTGTTTTTTTAAGTGCAGTGAAACACTGGAATTGGCATTTATATATTGAGCCAACACTCAGCACTCGTCCAACAAAACTTCACATTTGCATTAATATTCATCTTTTAATATTCATTTTCATGAAACACACAACACTATCCACTTACTAATTAAATTAAACTCTCAGATTCTTTTTTAAAAAAAAAGCTAATTTAATTAGATCTTGTTCCTCTGCGGGTAGAAGAAAAAAAAGCCTTTAGCAAAGATAAAAAAAGATGGCTCATGTTCTTTGAAGTGTCTGAGATGTGCAAAGACCAAAATGTTTCTCCCTCGGGCCAGTGGACCCTCAACCCCATATATTTTATAGAATGCATTTATGTATTCATGAAACTACATTATGAAATTCATTTTAAGGTGGGGTGCAGTTCTTCACGAGCTCGTTCTCCACTGGGGAGAAAAAGGCTCTTTGATGCTTAAAATCTCGGTGGAATCTTTAAACTATCTTCACATCTTCTAATGCTGAGCATGTAGGTAGCAAATGTACAGTTATGGTAATGAAGATTTCAAAGGAACAGACGCAAATGAAAAATGAATGCAACGGGACTGCTTTACGTCAATGCAATCTATATAAAACGGCTCGTCATGTTGGTTTGTGGTCTGATGCCCTGATGTATAAGTTTAGCATTGGTTGATTTGTTTGTTTTGGACAGCAGAACTTTGCTCGTCCTCTGTGCCCAATCCTGTTGGAGGAGTTTGTGTCTTAAAGCCCCCCTGCCATTTTTCTGATGGGTTTTTAAGTGGTCTTTGGCAGGGACGTTCATGCAGCACACTGTTGGTTTTGTGTTGCGCTGCGTTTGTGTGTTTGTTCTCTCAGATAATTAAGTCTTCCTGCGGCTCCGTTCTCTGGCACAGCAGTGAGGAGAATTCACTGCTAAACAAACACTCTCTTAATGACTGCACTGTTTTCTCTCTCTTTCTTTTTTGCATTCGAAGGCTTTATCTTCGCCCCAAAAAGTGGATATTTGCATAATTATACGCTTAATGATGGACTAACTCAAGTACTGTTGCATGTGCGAGATGAAGGATTCAATTAACCTGCAGCAGACCTGTGAATCTAAACACAACACACACAACAGCACATTATGTTTCATAAAGGGTGTCATTAAGAGGAAATTAATCACTAATATTTGTTGGACGGTGGCTGTTTTTGTGCTTAAAGTAAAGAAAGTTGTGGGGAAAAGTTTCTACTATTATTAAAATGAGGGAGCAAGAATCGGGGAGAAAAAATTAAACTGTGTGGTTGGGTATCTATCTGTCTGTCTGTCCATCCATCCGCCCATCTATTCGTTTATTTGTCTGTTCGTATATCCATCTATCCATCGTTCATGTAATTTATCTGTCTGTCCGTATATCCATTGTTCAGTCAATCTATTTATACTTCCATCCATCCATCCATCCATCCATCCATCCAATTGTCCATCCATCCATTTGTCTGTCCATTAATTGTTCTATCTATCTATCTATCTATCCCTCCATCCATCCATCATTCAATCAATTTATCTGTCCATCCATATATCCATGCCTCTGCCTATTTATCCATCCATCGTTCTATCTGTCTGTTCATCCATCCATCCATCGTTCAGTCAGTCAATATATCTGTCCTTCCATCCATCGTTGAATCAATCTATTTATCTGTCTGTCCATACATCAATACCTCTGTCTGTCCATTTGTCCATCAGTCATTCTATCTATCCATCTATCTGTCCATTCATCATTCAATTAATCTATCTGTCTGTCCGTCCATCCATCCATCCATCGTTCTATCTATCTGTCACCCCTCCATTCGTCTGTCCATCCCTCCGTCCATCATTCAATCAATTTATCTGTCCATCCATATCCATGCCTCTGCCTGTCTATTTATCCATCCATTGTTCTATATGTCTGTCCGTCCGTCTGTCCATCTGTATATCTATCCATCCATCAGTCAGTCAATCTATCTGTCTGTCCGTCCGTCCCTCCATCATTCAATCAATCTATTTATCTGTCCATCCATATATCCATGCCTCTGCCTGTCTATTTATCCTTCCATCCATCGTTCTGTCTGTCTATCCGTCCGTCCATCTGTATATCCATCTATCCATCGTTCAGTCAGTCAATCTGTCTGTGCGTCTGTCCATCCGTCCTTCCATCCATCCATTCATCCATCCATTCATCATTCTATCTGTCTATCCATCTATCTGTCCATTCATCATTCAGTGAATCTATCTGTCTGTCCGTCCATCCATCCGTCCGTCCATATACCCATCTATCCATTGTTCAATCAATCTTTCTATACATCCGTCTGTCTATTTGTCTGTCCATCTGTCTACCCATCCAGTGTTCAATCAATCTATCTATTCCCTTGTCCATCCATCCGTCCATCTGTCCGTCCATCCATCCATCCATCCGTCCATCTATCCATTGTTCAATCAATCTTTCTATATGTCCATTCATCCATCCATCAGTCCGTCTATCCATCTGTCCGTATATCCATCTATCCATTGTTCAGTCAATCTGTCTGTCCATCCATATATCCATTCATCTATCCATCCATAGTTCAATCAATATATCTATCTGTCTGTCCGTATATCCATTGTTCAATCAATCTATTTATAGATCCGTCCATCCATCCGTATATCCATCCGTCAATCTGTCAGTCCGTCCATCCGTCTATCTATCTATCTATCCATCTATCCATCTATCTATCTGTCTATCTGTTGTTCTATCGTTCTATCCATCCGTCTGTCAGATTTATATCAGCTGAACATGCAGACATGAGTGACTTTATTTTTTTTGTATTCATCTGAAGATCATCTGAAGTGAAAATCCTAGTGTGAAACGCCTCTCACACCTGCTCTAATTTCCAGTGGAACTCAGCCGGTCTGAAGGAGTCTGTCTGAGTGTAGTCCGTTCTCAGCAGGAAAACCAGCCTGCAGTTATGCACATACAGAGAGTAATGGTGTCGGTTCATCTCTGTGAGAGACAGAGAAAGTGATAGAGACAGAGAGACAAAGAGAGCACAGAGAGGTCAAAAGACAGAGAGAATACAATTACCTCTTGACATACAAGATAATATCGCTAAATTGAACCTGAGAGAAAAGAAACGGCACCATTTGGGGTGTGTTTATCTATATAGAGATCCTGACAGGAGAGCATAGTCAACTTAACAGGGCTAGAAGTAGAGCTCCAGTCGTCCAGTACAAATGAAATTCTCTTCTTAACTGTTTCCTCTTCAACCCTGCTGAAAAGACCAGCATGAACGAACCTCCTTGTCAAGGCTGGCTTTTGCTGGTCAGTTCTAGTTTAGTGCTAGTATAGCTAGCAGACAAGCAAGGTATTATCATGGATGTCTTGATGACTAAACTAGTTATACCCATAAAACTTCCTGTGTGAAATGAAAAACTTCACTCAAGGAATTCATAATGTATGTTGTGATGCATTATGTCTTTTAATATATAATTTTAACCAAAGTTGAAATGCATTATAATATTTGAAGGTCTGTTTGTGCATTATACTTTCTAAAGGCATAACAATGAATGTGCCCTCTTCTAATTCAGTTGTCTCACCTGTTTTGTCAGAGTTGCAGAGCAGCGTTTCTTTCTCGGCTCTCTGTCCTGGACTCGGTCCATGCTTCATCCATGTGGTTATGGTGAACTGATGGGTTAGATTCTGCGGGACCACCCAGTCTGGGATCTTGGCAGCTTGCCGACCATCAAAGCGATATGTGAGGTCACTATCCCGGCCGCCATCCTTCACAAGAGTCGCCGTCCAATTAAAAACACTGCTGGAGGCCGGCAAAAGATCTGTGCTGCCTGATGAAGCTCCTGGTATGTTGCCGTCATGACCGGTGAGTGTAGAGATAAAACGTTCATTTGAAACAGGGTTGTGGAGGTTTAATTTCACAAGTCCCTTTCACATGACTCATATTTCAAACGCAACTCTCAGCACACGTGACTTTGACATCCGAAAGAAAAGCATTACAGATTTTTATATTGATTCATTTGTACAGACTTATGTATAAAAAAAACAAACCAATAAAGTTATTCTAATAATTACACTTCAAATTATATATTAAATAATAAAATCTGTACTATATATATATATATATATATATATATATATATATATATGCATTAAGTATTAAAAATATTTCAAGTATTGTTTTTTATAGTTTACAGTACAATTATTAAATAAAAAATATAAATAAATGTATTAAAATTAAATAATTTATAATAGATTGTTGATTTAATATATGAAGAGAGAGTATGGAAGCCTGTTTCTGCCACTAAATTAAAAATGTAAAAAAGGTTAGTTGTGACTTATCTCACAAAATCTACTCACAACTCGCAATTGCAAGAAAAAAATGCAAGAATTGCAAGTTTTTATCTCGTAATTGTGAGTTTATATCCTGCAATTCTGACTTTATAACTCGCAATTTTGCATTTATATCTCACAGTTCTGAGAAAAAAAAAGTCAGACCTGCGAGATGTAAACTCTAAATTGCAAGAAAAAAAGTCAGAAATGTGAGATAAAAAGTTGCAATTTCCTTTTTTATTTTTTATTCAGTGGCAAAACGGGTTTCCATAAGAGAGAGAGGGGTAGAGAAATTAAAAAATTTCCACCACCTGTCATCTTAAAAAGATAAATCTTACAATGCCTTCAGGTCAACTTATGCTTTGTATAGGATTTCATTATATATCATCTATTATGATGCATATCTGGGGATGCAAACACATATCATATAAAAGGACAGTGTTGAGCTGTGTATTTGTATTTTATAGCTTCATTTATATTTTCTCAAGACAATCCTTCTGATACGGATGAATTACACTGCTAATGGTTCTGCACTGAGACACATACCTATTCTAGGACAAGGGTGGAGGTTTTGTCTGACTAGTTTAGCCCTCAGGCACATTTCGTAATTAAACCGACCCAAGAGAAATGAGGAAGCGTGCAATGGAATAAATAGCTGTTAATCATACCGCAGAGCTTCTGTAAGGCTCTCTCAGAGTAAGACTGCCTGTCACAGCCTCTCCCAGCTCCGCTCGTCTCCAGCTCCACTGTGCTCCTGATCCACGACACCGATCCCGCACACGTCTCCAGGTGCATCTTGGGGAATAACAGCTTACTGCCCGTTCCTGGTTCATAGTCAATGAGCTTACTCCAGCCTGGAAAGATAGCAAGTTAGGAAATGTTTCTTAAGTATTAGAAAGAGCGGTAATGTCAGTGAGCTGGAAAATGAAGAGATATTGAGGTCACAGTGTTTTCCAGACTCCGACACAATTAACAAGTCAGTGTTCCACAACATGATGTGCATTTTAAATACAGCTTGAAAAAACCATAACTTTCTGTTGTGCATGAGCCAGAACATTCACAAAAAAAGTTTGTCTTCAAGATGTTTGTTTTTCTTTCTTCATTCCAAAGGAGTAATTAAAGGAGTAGTTCACTTCCAGAACAAAAATGTACAGATAATGTACTCAACCCCTTGTCATCTAAGATGTTCATATCGTAAAGAAATTGTTTTTTGAGGAAAACATTTCAGGATTCCTCTCCATATAATGGACTTTTATGGTGCCCCAGAATTTGAACGTTCAAAATGCAGTTTAAATGCAGCTTCTAAGGGCACCACACAATCCCAGCCAAGGAATAAGGGTCTCATCTAGTGAAACGATTGGTTATTTTCTAAAAATAAATTTGCAGTTTATATACTTTTTAACCGTAAATGCTCATATTGTCGAGCTCTGTGTGAACTCGTTTTTTTCCGGTTCAAGATGGACTTCTATGGTGCCCAGACTTTGACCTTCCAAAATGATCCCAGCCAAGGAATAAGGGTCTTATCTAGCAAAATGATTGGTTGTTTTCTAAAAAAAAAAATTACAAAAACAATTTACATACTTTTTAACCTCAAAAGCTGTGTTTCTTATAGTTACAGTTAGGGTATGATGAAAAAAATCCCATCTCATTTTCTCTTCCAACTTCAAAATCGTAAAAGTAAAAAACAAGTGAAAGTACCAACCTAGTGTTTATAAAGTGAACTTACAAAGAAGGTCAAAGGGCCTTTACAAAAAAGGTAAAACAGCGATGTAGGGCAATTTTAAAGATGGAGGAGATAATGAAATGGGAGTTTCTGACATACCCTAACTGTAACTGTAAAAAAAAAAACAGCTTTTGAGGTTAAATAGTTTTTTTTTTTGTTTTTTTAGAAAATAACCAATCATTTCACTAGATAGGACCCTTATTCCTTGGCTGGGATCATTTAAAACCCTTTGAAGCTGCATTTAAACATCATTTTAGAAGTTCAAACTCGGGGCACTGTAGAAGTCCACTATATGGAGAGAAATCCTGAAATGTTTTCCTCAGAAAACATAACTTCTTTACGACTTGAGAAAGAAATACATGAACATCTTGGATAACAATGGGGTGAGTACATTATCTGTACATTTTTGTTCTGGAAGTGAACTACTCCTGTAAGGTTTTTGAGGAAAACCTTCCAGGATTTTTCTCCATATAGTGGACTTCAGTGGAGATCAGTGGGTTGAAGGGCCAAATTGCAGTTTCAGTGTAGCTTCAAAGGGCTCTACACGATCCCAGCCGAGGAATAAGGGTCTTATTTAGCAAAATGATCTGTCAATTTCTAAGAAAAATACATTTTTTGTACTTTTTAACCATAAATGCTCATACATTTGTGACGTAGGCATAAGTGCCGATGCAGTGTTTACGAAGCGAATGCGCAAAGTCAAATGTCCTTTACAAAAAAGGGAAAACAACAATGTCGGATGATTTTGAAAGTGGAGGAGAAAATTAGATTTTTGCCCTATCCTACTTTTTTGAAGTATAGATAAAGAACTAACCCCACGTGAATTTTTCAACATGATTACGCAATTATTGCAGAACTAGTGCAAGACAAGCATTTGTGGTTAAAAAGTATAGAATTTTTTTTTTGTTGTTGAGAAAATGACCCTTATTTCTCAGCTGGAATTGTTTAGAGCCCTTTGAAGCTGCATTGAAACTGCAATTTGGACCTTCAACCCATTAGTCACCATTTAAGTCCACTATATGAAGAAAATCCTGGAATGTTTTCCTCAAAAACCTTCATTTCTTAGTGACTGTAGAAAGACGTGGGCGTGAGTCAATTATCAGGAAATTTTCATTCTGGAACTGAACCTCTCCTTTAAGGTAGTAATATGTATTATTATGGCACTATTATTAACCCTATTAACTGTTGTACCGCAAAAGGTACAATTTTTGCACATTATTTTTCTGAGCATACAACTCTTTTTGCATTATCAGCTATAGATAAACCATAATAGACAGCTGTATTAGAGTCAACATGAAGCGCAGTTTATAACTCATTTTACTTCCATAATCTGATGTATTTTAGAGTGACACGGGATATTCAACAAGAAAATGTCATCACTATTTAAGACTAAAACAAATGCATGCAGGCCAGGGTTGAAACATTGAGCATTTCTGCATTTCTAACATCACAGTTTTGTTTTAGTTAATATTTCAGCATTACATTGTCATATTTGCTGAGAAGATCTGTGCATTATTCTCAACAGCTAGACTTCAGGAGAAAATGTGAGTGATGTTTGTACATGCAAAACTCTCAGTCATGATACCAGGAAGTCTCAGTAATATTCTAGTCTCAGAAATCACTGCTTGCTCAGTTTAATTAAAATCTAGCTAAATCAACACAATTTCTGAACCTTTTATCACAACTTAATTTCAGTTCAGTTAAGTTTGCTTAAATATGTAAAATTAAAGTTCACTTCATTTGTTTTGGAACTACATGAAGAATTTTTTGATGCATGAGTTGAAACTGCATAGTGGATTATTGCATGCTTTGTGTAGGACTGAATTGGTAATGTTGTAAATGTTGGAATTAAGAGTCATTTTATGAATTGTGTGAAGAAAGACCTGTTAAAAAGGCCAGGAAGGACCAGAGTTTCTGTTGTTGTAGTTTTTAATTACATTTGAGTAGATCTTGCATGTAGGTTGTAGGATGGTTATGATTGTTATGGAGTTTTTGCTTCATATAACCCATACAACCAACATATCTGTGCTAATATCAGTGCAGTGACAAACTAAAAATGTACCTCTGAAATAAAAAATAAATAAAATAAATAAAAACAATTGCCTTAACAAATGAGAAAAAAAAAAAAAATCATTTTACTTAAAACTGGTTTTATGTAATTCCATGTGTAAAATTCTAATTACATTTGTATTTGTAATTTTAATAAAATATACTCAATATATTAAATAGGTTCACCCTCAGTATATATTATATTATTACACACTTGCAAAATCTACTGTTCTTCAGAACAATTCTTCAGGTCCCACAAATTCTTTGGTTTTTCAGCATTTTTGTGTATTTGAACCCTATCCAACAATGACTATGATTTTGAGATCCATCTTTTTACACTGAGGACAACTGAGGGACTCTCATGCAACTATTACAGAAGGTTCAAACACTCACTGATGCTTCGGAAGGAAACATGATACAATAAGAGCCAGGGGGTGAAAACTTTTGAACAGAATGAGGATGTGCAAATTTTTTCTCATTTTCCTAAATATCATATTTTTTCATTTAGTACTGCCCTTCAGAAGCTACAGAAGATACTTGCATGTTTCCCAGAAGACAAAATAAGTTAGATTTACCCTGATCTTCAAATTCCAAAAGTTTTCATCCCCTCAGCTCTTAATGCATCAGTGAGCGTTTGAACCTTCTGTAATTATTTTCTCTTGTGGACTATGTGTGTAAACGTCTTTTATGTGAAATATCTTATTCAGGTCAGTACTGAATAAAAAATAACATGCATTTTCTATGATAATGCTGATAAAATAATTAACATTTAGCAGATTCTCCAAGGTGTATGTAAACTTTTGGCTTCAACTCTATGTTAAATATATATTGCCCCCTTAAGTGCAAGTCTGGTATTTTCTGGAGCACAAATATTACAAGTACCAAAAAATGTTGATGTGACTAACTGAATAAGCCAATTTGTTTGTTTTTAAATGAAGAAGGATGGTTTTTCTTTTTGTTTTGTTCAGTTCTAATTTATAATATATTTGAGGCTTGTTACCCAGAGCTCTGAGTGCGTCTGGTGAGATATAAAATTTTTCAGGCTACATTGTGGCTGTAATGAATTCTATAGCCAGTGGTTATTTAACGTGAAGTTATGGGTGAAAAATTAAAGCAGCGGACAGTATTAGATGGATTGTGTAAACATGCATTCACATACAGACCACACAAATATTACCTCACACAAATACACACAGAATTTGGAGCTGAAAATGGTTATTTTATGCATGGAGGGAGCCTAAAGGTAACAACAAACTGTGTGTGTGTTTGCAGACAATGCATGTCCACCCCTGCTGAATTATTCACCCTTGCTTATGAGACACAACAGGGGGCTGTTTACTTTTCTCTCTCCTTCATGCTTTTATGTCAGATGTTAAAAAATGGCCTTTACTCAAGTTGTCATCATCCAGTGGGCTGGAAAGGAATTGGCCTGAAGCTTTGACCAAATGTGTGTGTGTGAGTAAATAAGAGCATGTTTTGAGTCTCCAAACTTACTTGAGGGACAATCACATCAGAGACACATCAAAGTGCATTCTGGGAGACACAGTGTACTCTAGACCAAAAGTTTACTTGGTTTTTGTCCATTGGGAATTGACTGGATGGTAAAAGGGCAGTTAAAAGGGGAGGGATAAATATGGTGACTGGTGACTTCAGCAGACAAGAAAAGTTGTTTGAGGGGGGATTTTAATTAAAAATACAAACATGCACAACTGATTTGTGCACAATAAGACCAGGAACGTGTAATAAAAGGACAGTTTATGCAAAAATTAAAGTTTTGTCACCATTTAAAGCAGTATGATATGTTAAGATTAATTTTGATTCTGAAGACAAAAGACAGTCGTACAGGTGTGGAATGACATGAGAGTGAATAAGATGAGAAAATGTTAATTTTTGGGTGAACTATCACTTTAAGAATATATCAATTTTGATTAAAGGTTGACTTGTAAAAGCTTCTATTTTAGGAGTCACATTCACAGCTTTAATTAAATTTAGGTTGTTTTTACACTTCACTTATTTGATCTGAACTAGAATTTAATTCTACTTAAACTTGGGTTACAACTGAGAACTAGCAATGGCTGTTCACGACCGTAGCTAGGAAACAACTCAAGAGGAGATGTTAAAAATGGAAAGCGCTTTTTAACATAATTTTATGCTTTTGTTGCTTTTTACTTCTCAGGGAATGAAACTGTTTGCCTGCTCTTGTATCTGTGGAGAGACTGCGAGAGATGGAAGCTGCTTAGCAAAGGCAATTTCTGCAGAGACAAGCAGCAATGAGAATTGCATTATACTGTATTAGGCAAATGATATGATATTGATAGCAGTTGACTTCTGCAAACTATGCTAGATTGCTTTTATACCAAAGCTTATTGGAGTTTGCATGAAGCCTGAATGTATCTAAATATACCAAATGCTAAAATTAAACTGACTGTGGTCTGCATCTAAAAATTTAAAATGCAAACACGCCACATTTTGCATGAATAATTGCAGCCATGATCAATAAAATATGTCCTCAAAGATCTATTTTTAAGGAAATGTAAAAAATTCAAACAAAAGAAATTAACTGCACCAGCCAAGTGTTCTGAAATTAGGTTTATAAAGAGTGATTTTTGCCTGATTAACCCATTAAAAATGGTTTTGCTGGTACAAATGAATGTATTTAAGCTGATTCAGTGATGCTAAATATATAAATATATTAAAAAATATAGATTTTAAATATAGATTTTATCTGAATAAAATGCAGTTTACAAAGATAAGGACATTTGGGATAAAATATAGTTTCACTGAATGCACAGAATTCGACATCCACCAAATAATAAATGGGAATGAATTTTCTTTTCCCATTTAAAAGTTGCATGTTATTTTATTTTGTTTTTCCCTGCTGTCTGCGATCATAACAGACCTCTTTTAACAACCAGTTGAGCAACTCTGCTTTAGATGCGTCACGTCTTTAGTGAGTAAAACTGATACCAGGAGCTTTCAAAGAACTGCATAATACATCATGCTGGCTATCATATGAAAGCGTGTGTGTTAATTCTGATGCAAGCCTCCTGCGGCAATCAAAAGGAAGGAAAAAAAGCACAAACCTACAGGAAAAAACAGAGATGCAGAGAGACGGGAGGGGGTCAATACTATATTGAGTTTAAAAGCAAACAGAAATAGCTTCGAGGGAAATGAAAGAGATGGACAGAAAGTGACAGGAAATTCAAAGCACACACCTTATGTGTGTGTGTGAGACTCACTCAGCTGAATCTGGTTTTAGAAAAGCTGTCACGAACAGATCATAGGAAATGTCTGGAATTACTATCCCAGAACTGTATTTTCTACTCCACGCTGTGAGTGTTTACTCCTTTTTTGTGCATTTTAGTGTTGAACATGCATCTAATTCCCACACTGACCTAGGTTTATTGACTCATTACATCAATGAAACAAGTAAACATGCACACTAGTGTTGGAGTATGTTGCGTTGTATTGAGCAAAGAGTCTTACAAGCTGAGGTGCTTTCTTAAAATCTCCTTTTAGTAATCTAGTAATGTCTGGAAGACAGAGAATCTGTTAATTCAGATGATTCATTTCAGTGAACCAGTTCAGGCCAGTGATTCACAGATTTCAATCTGAAATTCAGTTTTACTTCAGTTTAAGTTTATTATTAAACATGCAAATTTAGGAGCAGATTTATCTGAAATCGTTTAAATAATAATAGAATGGATAGAGTGTCTAAAAGTAAAACTATTAAAAATTACACTGACATTTAGCAGACACTTTATCCAAAGCATCTTTTTGACACTTTTATGCCATAGAACCAACAATATTCATACTATACATTGCCAGGTTCATTAGTCAAGCAGATTAGGAGTTGTCCAATAATTAAAATAAAGATGAAATTAAATAAAATATAATTATTATATGGATATTTAAACATAATTTACAAAGGTTGCCTTTGTAACTAACTGAAAGTCAAAAGCTAAAATGACTAATATTAAAATGAAAACTGAAAATATAAAAAAACTATAATAATTTAATAAAATAATGTATAAAAAATACGTTAATAAAAATGCATTCATTAACAAATACTATAATATTTATTATTAATAAATACTATAATAATATAGACACTGTAGTTCAAAAGTTTGGGATCAGTAAGATTTGTAATGTTTTTTTTAAAAGATTTTTCTGCTCATCAAGGCTGCGTTTATTTGATTAAAAATCCAGAAAAAACAGCAATATTGTGAAACATTATTGCAATTTAAAATAGTGGTTTTATATTTTAATATACTTTAAAATAGAATTTATTCCTGTGTTGCAATGCTGAATTTTCAGCATCATTACTCCAGTCTTCAGAGTCATGATTTAGAAATCATTCTAATATGCTGATTTATTATCAGTGTTGGAAACAGTTGTGCTGCTTAATATTTTTTCAGGATTCTTTGATGAATAAAATGTAAAAAAAAAAAAAAAAAAAAAAAAAAAAAAAAAAAAAAAAACAGCATTTATTTAATATATAAATATTTTGTAACAATATACACTACTGTTCAAAGTTTGGGGTCAGTCAATTTTTCTTTCTTTGCTTGTTTGAAAAAAATTATTACTTTTATTCAGCAAGGATGTGTTAAATTGATAAAAAGTGATAGTAAAGATTTATATTGTTAGAAAAGATTTCTATTTTGAATCAGTGCTGTTCTTTTTAACTTTTTATTTCAAAAAGGTACAAAACTCTTATCGTTGCAGTACACTTTCAAAAGGGACTATGTACTTTAGAAGTACTCATATGTACCTTTAAGTTACTAAAATGTACCATTTAGGGGTTGTTACGAGCCCCTGCTCTTTCTTTCTCTGTTTTCTTTCCTAAGTGCAGCTGCTAATTGGATGGGGGTGGAGACTAGTAAGAACACCTCAAGCCCCTGCCTATTTAAGAGCTGCTGGTGGCACTTCAATGGCGGCTTGCCCTAGGAACTCAGTTTAGTGTTTGATTTTGGTTTTCATTATTCTCTTTTGTTCAAGGATGGTGAGTGATTGTTTATTTAGTTACTACAGAGTACATAGAAAGCATTGGTAAGTGAGCTGACCCGGAAGATTTTGTTGTGTTTGATTTCTTCCTCGGGCGAGTTTTCTTAACTCTTGAGTAAGCTGTAGTTTAAACTAGTTAGCTCACCAGTCCTTGTTTATTATTTGTTTTTGTTTAAATACACTTTTTGCTGTTTCAATTTTTGGTCATATTCTTTTTTATTTGTACAATAAAATCGTACAATAAAAACTTTTTGCCCTGGCCACTGTTACATTTGTTTAGAGTGGTTTTCTTATGTTGTGCCCTAAATGGGTCGTTACAGGGTAAATAAGGTACAAAGATGTACCTTTCAACTTTTGTACCTTAGGGTGCCGGCCCACTGACAGCGTTGTACTTTTTTTTTTTTTTTTTTTTTTTTTCACAAGAGTGTACGGAAAACACTGAAGAATTTAGCAAATTAACTTCATCAAAAGTGCACTTTATCAAATTGTTAACCCGTAAATATGACTTTGTTCCCTGGTGGACCACTGGCATCTGACCATTTTTTGCACGTTTTTCAAAATGCATCTGAGACTAAAAACATTTCCAGATCTTACCCTGCCATCCAGGCTTGCAGATGGGTTTGACGTGGATGTGTACGACAGCGTCCTGCGTCGCTCTCTTCTGTCCACAGTCGAACGCTGTCACATGGATTTTATAATGTGACTTCTTATCAAAGCTCAGGCTCTCTGTGTTCCTGATGTTACCTGCACACAAACACACACATTTAAATACAGACAGAAAAGTGCTGTTTGCATGTGTTTCTTGTGCATTTGTGTGTGCGCGCTAACCGTTGCGGTCTATAGCGAAGGCTGTGTCATGAGAGGTGATCTGGTAGTTGCAGATCTGGCTGTATTGTGGAGAGCAGTCCTGGTCTGATGCCTGCACTTGCAGAATACTGTCATACACTTTGCCCTCCGTCACCGAGCCGTGATACTCCAACTGACCGAACACGGGAGAAAACTCGTTCACATCTCCCACCTGCACATGCACCACAGCCCTGGGAATGAGAGAGAGGTTTTTATTGCTTTTTCATTGTCCAAGATACTTCATGGAGAAAATGTACCCACCCTCAGGCCATCTAAGATGAAGATGAGTTTTTTCATCTGAACAGATTTGGAGAAATGTAGCATTACATCACTTGCTCACCAATATTATTCTGCAGTGAATGGGTGCCGTCGGAATGAGAATCCAAAGAGCTTAAAACATCACAATAATTCATCAAGTAATCCACACAATCTGTTTCTTTGTAAGACACACATCCATCATTAAGACATTTTTAACTTCAAACCATTGCTTCATCTTGAAATGCAAGTCCTCTATCCATAACATTGCTTCTTTCAGAGAAAATCAGGAGGTAAATATGCACAGATCAGACACTCTTTACAAGCAAAAATGGTCCAAAAATGTATAAACAAATATGTTGGATTTTGATGTGAGGGGAGAACAGGGGATGGATTTTTCACTGGATTATGGATTTATATTTTGGCCAGAAGTGAAGCTTTAAAGTTAAACTGTCTTAATGATGTATTTGTTTCTTATGAACACAGGGCTTTTTTCGATTTACCAGATGTTAATTGATGGACAGGAGTGGTGTGGATTACTTGTGGATTGTTGTGATGTTTTTATCAGCTGTTTCATTCTGACGGCACCCATTCACTGAAGCGGATCCACTGGTGAACAAACTCATCTATATCTTGGATGGCCTGAGGGTGAACATTTTCAGCAGTTTTTCAATTTTTGGTAAACTATTTCTTTAAGTATTAACTTTGTCTCAGAGGTTTCTGTTAAATATTTGAGTTCATATTGACTGCGGATTGCTTTTGGTAAATCTGAGCGCAGTTTGAGCGCAGGTTTATTAAATTCCTTATAACTTAATACAAGAAATAAAAGTCCTAAATGAGATCTTATTTATTTAAATCATAGTATTACCTTTTATTTTTATATTTTCAGTTTTCATTTTCATTTTAGTTTTGGTGATTTTTGCTATGTGCAAAATTAAGTTTACATACACTTAATACCTAATACTGTGTTGTTACCTGAATGATCCACAGCTGTGTTTTTTTTAGTGATAGTTGTTCATGTGTCCCTTTTTTATCCTGAACAGGTAAACTGCCTGCTGTTCTTCAGAAAAATCCCTCAAATTCTTTGGTTTTTCAGCATTTTTTTGTATTTGAATGCGTTCCAACAATGACTGTATGATTTTGAGATCTGTCTTTTCACACTGAGGAAACTGAGGGACTCATGTGCAACTATTACAGAAGGTTCAAACATTCACTGATGCTCCAGAAGGAAACACAATGAATTAAGAGCCGGGGGGTGAAAACTTTTTGAATTTGAAGATCAGGGTACATTTCAAATGTTTTGTCTTCAGGGAAACATGCAAGTATCTTCTGTAGTTTCTGAAGGGCAGTACTATATGAAATAAAAAGATATTTAGGCAAAATAAGAAAAATGTGCACAACTTCATTCAGTTCAAAAGTTTTCAACCCCTGCTCTTAATGCATCGTTTTTTCCTTCTGGAGCATCAGTGAGTGTTTGAACCTTCTGTAATAGTTGTTATGAGTCCCACAGTTGTCCTCAGTGTGAAAAGATGGATCTCAAAATCATACAGTCATTGTTGGAAAGGGTGCAAATACACAAAAATGCTGAAAAACCACAGAATTTGACCTGAAAGATTTTTTCCTGAAAAACAGTAGGCATTTTAATTATTCAGGACAAACAAAAGACTCATAAACAACTATGATCCTAAATGGATCATTCAGGTAACAACACAGTATTAAGAATCAAGTGTATGTAAACTTTTGAACAGGGTATTTTTTTTAAATTCAACTATTATTTTCTTTTGTGGACTATATGTAAACATCTTCTATATGAAATATCTTATTCAAGTCAGTACTAAATAAAAATAACATGCATATTGTATGCTCCCTCTTATTTTGATAAAATATTTAACATTTTACAGATTTTGCCAGGTGTATGTAAACTTTTGACTTCAACTGTATCTTTAGTTCTATTTTTATTTTTTTTTTTTTATTTCAGTTAGTTGCCAAGGCAACATTTCTAACTGTAAGTTATTCATCTGTTATTTAAATTTTATTTTAATTTAGCTTAATTTCAATTAACAACAATGATTTTTAAGAGTTTTACTTTGTTAACAGTGTAAATAATGTCTAAACAATGGAGACTTTTCTCCAAAGAAAAACACTTCAGAACACATTTCTCCTCTAGAGCAGAGCTCACTTATTTCCTTAAATTCCTCAAATTTGCTTCTGTGCATATTTTTATAAACCTATTAAAATAGCAACTGTATGTCAGGTTGTGTTTATCAGGAACAGAGCATGGTTGGCTGCATTTTATTTAGTGATTTTTATGGAAACGTAGCACGATAACACACCACAGATATGACTGCTGAGCTAAATGCGTATTTTATGGGGCCTGAAAAACAGCAACTGAAGCATATAAATTGCATCTAGAATTAAATTTTCAAGTCAACAGTTAAAAACTAAGAAAAGTAAGAAGTAATTAATTTAAATAATTAAAATTGATTTTTATTCATGTCATTTTGACTTAATGTTGTGTCGGCTGTCCTGCAGATTTTCTTGTCATTTTTGTGTCTATAATTAGATTAATTTATGAGAAATTATTTTTGGTCCAGATCTGAACTAATTAGTGATCTCTGCTTTAGACTTTTTTTTTTCCTTTTTTTTTCCCAGGATAAAACGCTTCAAAAGTCTCTATTCGTTCTCTGTCACTGTCCGGGAGAAGCAGCGAACATACTAAAGAGGTCTCGCTTGTGATTTCTCTCTCCTGCAGGTCATTATAAAGTCTTACAAAAGTCTTCGGGGAGAGAAAGATATTTAAAAAAAATAAATAAAAAAAAAAGGTCTGAAAGAAAAAAAGCGCCTCCAGGTATCCTCACGGCCAGTCCTGACACACTTTTGCGAGCTGAAAATACCAAAATAACAAGCTTGCATCATTCACGTCAAAGACAGCATGTAAAGTGAGTAATACTTCGCAAAGGGCAACAGCTCGTCTGACAAATGACGGGATTACAAACACCCCGCTAATCGGTGTTATAATGTTACAAACCAGAATATACGCAAACACACGTTTATATATGCATTAGGCAAGAAATCTCTAGTAAAGCAGTTTGATTTTGCAGCTTTACTGCCCTTTAGAGTCTAATATCTCACTTTAATCCTTTATCCATGTGTGTGTGTGTGTGTGTGTGTGTGTGTGTGTGTGTGTGTGTGTCTAGTATCATAGATCCGAGCTGTCAAAGCCGGATACAGTAATCCTGTCTGGATTAAAGAGATACAGAGTAATGAGAAAGGTCCCTCTCTCATCTCTCTTTTTTTTAGTGATTTCATCACTAACCTCATTTCTATCTCGCTCGTTCACAAATGTCTTTGTCGTTTTGTTTCAAAGGACTTCAGTCTAGCTCACTGCATTAGCTCTTTTAAAGCGTCTTTATATGGATATCTGCAGGGAAAAAGAAGCATCTTTGGCTCAGTGTTTGTTTGCAGCTTTCAGTCTGCAGGTAAACAGGTGCCGTGTTCATTAGCGAGAGCTCTTAAAAGCTTTTAATGCCTGAAGGTCAGACACCTGCTTATCAGAGCCAGTGCTGCGATAAATGACTTAATTTTTGAGTGGCAGTTCAGTATCCTGGACAAAAAAAAAAATAAATTTGTTCAACATCCGTCCTGAAATCCTGTAAGTATCCTTGCTCAACATAGAGTAAAATTGTGAAATATTTTTATAATTTAAAATAACTGTTTTCTATTTAAATATATTTTATCATTCAGGTAACAACACAGTATTAGAATCAAGTGTATGTAAACTTTTTAACAAGGCCATTTTTATAAATTCAACTATTATTTTCTGTTGTGGACTATATGTAAACGTCGTCTATGTGCCAAACGTTTGGAATAATTACAATTTCTTAATTTTGAGAAAAAAGTCTCTTCTTCTGCTCACCAAGGCTGCATTTATTCTAATAAAAATACAGTAAAATTAGTAATATTGTGAAATAATATTACAATTTAAAAGAACTTTGTTCTGTTTGAATATATTGTAAAATGTAATTTATTTCTGTAATGCAAAGCTGAATTTTCAGCATCATTACTCCAGTCTTCAGTGTCACATGATCCTTCAAAAATCATTATAATATGCTGATTTGCTGTTCCGTTATTATTGGTATTTAGTTATTAATAATGGTTGTCTTGATTATCAGTGTTAAAATCAGTTTTCTGTCACTTTTGATCAATTTAATGTGTCCTTGCTAAATAAAACTATTATTTTCCTTTTTAAAAAAAAAAAAAAAAAAAAAAAATACTTACCCTAAATTTAAAGTAAACGTTTAGAATATTTTATCATGATTTCCACAAAAATATTGAGGAGCACAACTGTTTTTAACATTGATAATAATCAATAATGTTTCTTAAATCAGCATATTAGAAGGATTTCTGAAGGATCATGTGACACTGAAGGCTGGAGTAATGATGCTGAAAATTCAGCTTTACATTACAGAAATAAACTGCATTTTCAAATATATTCTAATAGAAAATGGTTATTATACATTTGTAATAATATTTCACAATTGTACAGTTTTTACTGTATTTTTAATCAAAGAAATTCAGCCTTGGTGAGCATAAGAAACTTAGTTAAAAAAACATAAATTGCTGACCCCAAACTTTTTTATTTCTAAAGTTACAACTACCCAGTAGCTTCTGTGTGACTTAAAGGATGCAAAAACAGGCAACTTATAAAAGTAGGAAAATAAAAAAACATCTTCAAAGGAGAAACTGTGAATAACAGAGAGAGAGGTGAGTCAAGCACGGATGAATCATTTTAGAAATAGTTCACCCTGTTCCTTCCAGTTCAAAAGCATCACAAACATGAATCAGACTGAGGTGGAGAACATGCATTTATTTAAACACACACTGACTTGTGTGATCTCTTCTCTCCGTGTCCCTCCGGTCCTGTGCCACAGTCATGAGCTTGAATGATGAAGGTGAATTCTCTCTGTCGTTCACAGTCGATCGGCCCACGCGCCCGCAGATGGCCCTCTCCTGATGTGCGGTTTAAAACCACGGCCTCGAACGGAGCGCTGAGACCATGCACGTGAAAACCACAGATTTCACCTAGAGAGAGAAAGAAAATGGCAGATTAAGACTTCCAACTTTCCTGTTTGTAATTCAGCATTATTGCTCTTTTTAATCCCACAAAAGCCTCTTAGTGAGCTCAATTCTTCAGTTTTTTAGCTTTTTATTGTTTTCGCTTTTGTAAAATGTCAATATAAATAGACATAAACTGCCAGCCAAAGTTTGAAATAATTAAGATTTTTTTTTTTTTTTATGTTGAAAAACATTTCTTATAGTGAGCCCGAAGCTGCATTTGTTTGATCAAAAATACAGTAAAAACAGTAATATTGTGAAATATTATTACAATTCAAAGTATCTGTTTTCTGCTGTAATATATTGTAAAATGTAATCTGTTTCTGTGATGCAAAGCTGAATTTTCAGCATCATTACTGTAGTCTCCAGTGTCACATGATACTTCAAAAATCATTTTACGATGCTGATTTGCTGCTCAAGAAACATTCACTGTAAAAAATGGCAGTGAATTTAACGGTAAAAAAACTGTAAAAATGCTACAGTAAAAACCTGTTAAATGGTTAATGGTAATTTCCCCTACTATATATGGTGAAAAACTGTATTGGACGTTGCATGTAATTTTACGGTAGTATACTGTTTTCAGAAGTGAAAAAATGTAAAACTTACAGTGAATAACCGTAAATTGACATTCCCAGAATTCCTTGTGTTTCATTTTTTAAATTTGATGGGTTTTTTTTTTGTTGAAATAACTGTTTCTTCTTAGTTTTCACCACCTGCTTTTGGTGGTTATCAGTGTATTACAAGGGTACAAAACAGATTTCAGTACTTCAGTAGGTTGGTACATTAGTATTATATCAGTTAATGAAATTACAGTATTTAAATGTAAATTTAAGTTAAAACTGTAAAACTAAAAACGTTGCTACCGTATTTTTTACTGTAATTTTTTTTTTTTTTTTTTTATATACAGTGTTTATGATAATTACTGGATTATTGTTTATGTTGGAAACAGTTGTGCTGTTTTGTGGAAGCCATGATATATTTAAAATGTAAGATTTTTTTAAAAGAAAAAAATTAATACTTTTATTCAGTAAGGATGCATAAAATTGCTCAAACTGACAGTAAAAACATGTTACATTACATTTCTATTTAAAATAATTGCTGTTCATTGAACTTCCTGTTCATCAAAGAATCTTGAAAAAAACTGTTTTCAACTTTGATAATAAAAAGAAACATTATTAAAGGGGTCATCAGATGCCCATTTTCCACAAGTTAATATTATTCCTTAGGGTCTTAATGAAAGGTCTATAATATACTTTGGTTAAAAATTCTTAATGGTAGTGTAAAACAACACCATTTTTACCTTGTCAAAATCAGCTCTGCAAAAGTCATCCCATTCTAATGGACTGCTCCTTTAAATGCAAATGAGCTCTGCTCACCCCGCCACTCTCTGCTCTCTGTGGAGTGACGAGCCTGTTTACTTTATCTGCATTTAGAGTGTTTAGCCGCGAAACTTGCTAACTAGCATGTTATTAGGAAAGGTGATTTGCAGAGATTTATAAAAAAAAAAGCCTTATACTCACTTCTGCTGTAGGCGAGGCTGAATTCACGAATGATTTGCATGAACATAGTCACATTTATATAGATTGGGAGGCACTTTCCCTTCACAAACAAACGTAATCCACTGCATCTTCAGCGGCTCAGATGTCGGGAGTAAATGACCACTATGTTCATTATCACATCCAGCAACACAACACCTCAATTGTTCAATCGTAGATATTCTTGTCTAACTTACATCCCTGATCCGGCATCAAAACAATGGTGGTTGGCTCTGAAGTAAGACACTTATGTCAATCAACTATCGTGGGAGCCTCTGTTTGAGTGATGCCACACCGACAGGCATCTAAGAATGACTCGATTTGAAAAAGGGGATATTATTTTTTACAAATTAATTAAAAAACCACTGCATGGATTTTTATCATTATAGGATTGATGTGTACATACACTGCCAACACACATTAATGTTCAAACAACATGTAAAAGTGAAATTTGCATCTGATTACCCCTGTAATAACTGACACCTAATAATAATTAAGCCGCAAATTGGCATATTAGAATTATTTCTGAAGCATAATGTGACACTAAAGACTGGAGTAATAATGCTGAAAATTCAGCTTTGCATTACAGGAATAAATTACGTTGTACAATATATTCAAATAGAACGCAGTTCTTTAAAATTGTTATATTATTTGACAATATTACTGATTTTACTGTATTTTTGATCAAATAATTGCAGCCTTGAATAGTCACAAACCTTAAGAAATTGTAATTATTCCACTTTTTAATTATAAACTCATTTATAATGTTAGTTAAGTTGATATCATCCTCAATTCCCATATGGAGGTGATCTTGGCTAGTAAGAGACCAACTAGCATCCACCTACAACAGCTTAGCAACCATTGTACACTATAGAAAATGGCCAGCAAGATGCTAAAAGCCACCCACAACACCCTAATGAGTTTTGCATGCGCAAACATTCTCACGTTTAGTAAAATCTACTTATTAATATGATCGTGTGTGTGTGTTGTGTAAAACAGTGCTGCTGTCCGGCACCGATAAGAGTATTCTCCATCTGTCCTCTCTTTGATCTTCAGAATAAACCCACATTCACCACATATACAAAACAACAGAGAGAAAAAGAGCCAGAGAGATGGAGCAAAAAGCAGCAATCCTTTTGCAAAGTAATATTTCACAATCTTTCATTGGGTATCTTTGTGCATGCGGGAGTACATAACACTAAAAATGAATAATAGTGCATTCATGCATAAAAAAAAATAGAAAGCATTTAAAAATATGTGTGGGTTTTTGTTTGTTTTTCAGCTTTGCTTTTATCAAAATGCACTGACACTGATACAGTAAGTGGGCATTCACACAGCAGATGTTCTTGCATTTATTTCGCACTATCTTGTTAATTGTTGGTCTGCGTGTTTTTATAAATGTCAACTTTGTTTCATTCTCTTCTTTTTAATACATCATGTGCATCAGGAATAAATTGCTTCCTCTATTGAAAGTCGCTTTGGATAAAAGTGTCTGCTAAATGCATGAATGTAAATGTAAGTGAGGGATGTTTTCATTATATAGTGTATATGGTAAGCTTTATCATCCTGAATGAGTTTATTTTACAATATGGATGGAAAATGCACATTATCTTGACAAATAATTTAATAAACAGACATATTAAAAATTGATTTAAGTTTAAATTATTTTATTCTGAGAGACGAAAGAGACTGTGGAACGATATGAGGGATATAAATGATGTTTTTTCTGAGAGCTGTGCATTAACACGATAGTTTGTGCACAAACGTATAGGGGATGTGTAGTTTGGACATAAACAGACCTGTGATGCTCAGCATCTGCAATGTATACATTTATAAATGCTACGCTCTATAGTCGTAGAGATGAATGTGACAGCGTTCGCTATGAAGGTATAAAAATCAGTATGGAGTGCATGAATTGAAGGCTGGATCACTAAAAGGGTTCATATACACACACACACTGCATGTCTGTGATTGACATGCTCTCCAGTATTTCCAATAAGCTGTCAGCTCAACACAAAGCTCTGAGAGAGAGAAAGTAAGAGAGAAAGAGTGAGAGAGAAACCCCTTGAACAATAGAATTCTAGCTCATATCTTTTCCTCCAGTCTTCCTCAGACAATCAGTTTCTTCTCACACTTTTCTCCCATGCATTACCATCAGGATATTCTTCAAACCAGTGGCTCTCAACCGTTTTCAGTTCAGAAAAGATTACATTTAATATTTTTTTGGAACCTGTGATACTTTTTTCAGGATTCTTTGATGAATAAAAAGTAAAAAAGAACAGCATTTATTTAAAATAGAAATATCTAACAATGTACACAACCATTCAGAAATTTGGGGTCAGTAAATTATGCTTTCTTTTTTTAAAGAAATGAATACTTTTATTCAGCAAGGACGTGTTACATTGATAAAAAGTGATAGCAAAGACTTATATTGTTAGAAAAGATAAATATTTTGAATAAATGCTGTTCTTTTTAACTTTTTATTCATCAAAGAATCCTGAAAAAAGTATCACAGGTTCCGAAAAAATATTTGACAGCGGAACTGTTCCCAACATAGATAATTCTAATAATAAATCAGCATACTAGAATGATTTCTGAAGGATCATGTGACACTTAAAGGGGTCGTTGGATGCCCATTTTTCACAAGTTGATATGATTCTTTAGGGTCTTAATGAAAAGTCTATAACATGCTTTGGTTAAAATTTCTCAATGGTAGTGTAAATAACACCTTTTTACCTTGCCAAAATCAGCTCTGCAAAAATCATCCTGTTCTGGTCGAGGTTGCTTTAAATGTTAATGAGCTCTACTCACCCCGCCCCTCTTTTCTCTTTGTAGAGTGACGAGCCTGTTTACTTCAGCCACATTTACCTGCTAAACTTGCTAACTAGCACATTATTAGGAAAGGTGAAACCCTTATACTCACTTGTGCTGTAGGTGAACCTTATAGCTGAACCTTATGAGCATCTTACCTCAGACCCGCCTTACAGCTGATTTAAGGCGGGTCTGAGGTAAGACGCTCATGTCAATCAACTATTGTGGGAGCGGCCTCTGTCGGTGTGACGCCACACGACAGGCATCTGAGAATGGCTCAATTTGAAAAAGGGGATATTATTTTTACAGATTAATTAAACCACTGCATGGATTATTATCATTATAGGGTAGATTTGTACCAGTGGCGGCTACTGGTCTGTCAAATAGGGGAAGCTCATTTTCGGCCTACATCATAAAATTGCCTATTTATTTATTCACAAGAATGTGCCTTATTGTCATAAGTAAGTCACAATGCAAACAATCGTAAAAAAAAAAAAGCTTTAGTTTTATTATGCAAAATATGATGTATTTTTTCTTTTAGTCAGATGCTACTATATAGTATAAATATTTTGCAATTTAAATAAGGTTATTATGGAGATTTATTTATTTATTTATTTATAAAGTATTTTAATAGAAATATAAGGTTTCATTATGTTATGTTAAAATTTTTCAAGATTACTATATATATATATATATATATATATATATTAATTTATAGTCATCCTCCATGTTAATATTTAATGTAGTAATCTATATATATATATATTGATTACTACATTAAATATTAACATGAATGAATGAATGAACGATCTAAAAAAAATATTAAACTCTGTAAAAGTGAAACAAGGAATGTGGTGTATAATTGTGTGAAATGTATGATGAAAATCAAGCAATTTCGCCAAGCAAATATAAAGAAATAGGTTGCAGCAGTTTTTATTTCGACTGAACTTGAGAAATCCGCGATGGGACTGAGCGCGAATAGCTTCAGCGATTCCTTATAGTACAAAATCGCTGTCAGTCAAAAGGAGATGCAATCTTTCGACAGACCCTCCAATCATCACGCAGAAGCTCGGAGTCCAGGCCAGCCCACTCCTCATTTGCTCCTCATTCACCCCCAGAGACGCTGAGCGTCCGTGGGCGGGACATAATCGCAGCGTTTATCCAATGACCGTCTAGTTTCAAAGCACTGAAAAAAAACGTTCAAAGCAGCCGCATTGAAGTCAATGGACGCTGGGCTTCAACGGGGAAATGCACTGTGACGCTACGGGAATGTATGAGAAGTTAGATAGTTAGATATAGCAAGTCAGCCGACCTGCTATATCTAACTGATTCTGAACGAACTCGTCTTTGAGATGAACGTTTTCTAACGCATTTTTAGTCAATAAAATGTTAATACAATAGTACATAATTTGACCATTAATTTTGTGACATTATAGGGGAAGCTGAGCTTCCCTTGCAGTCTTAAAGAAATCGCCACTGATTTGTACATACACTGCCAACACACATTAATGTTTAAACAACATGTAAAAGTGAACTTTGCATCCGATGACCCCTTTAAGACTGGAGTAATGGCTGAGGCTGATAAATTCCGCTTTGCATGACAGGAATAAATAAATAAATAATATATATATATATATATATATATATATGGTGACTGAACATGACTTTATTAAATATTAATTATATTATAATTACTGTAATATGCAAAATGATTAATGTAAAAATGCTGACAAGGAAAATTGGAAAATTGTCAGTTTTTTTTAATATCAAACACTTCTTTCTGCAATCAGTAATTTACAGCACAATGCAAATCATTTATTTTTTTGCAACTAATTAAAAATGCAACTATTTTTTTTCTTTTTGTTAACCTTTCCTCATTTTTATAGAGGTTAAGAGCATTTTATTTTATATGTTGCTATCTGTTTAATTTAACTGGCTTTTTCTAAGTGAATGATGATTTTTTTGAGCTTGCAACCTTTGACCTCAACAACAAATGTCTATCTACTTAGCTACGCTTGATTATTAGCTTTAGTTGCTTATTATTTATTGAATTTATCATTTATCTCTCTTAATCAATACTGACCTCTGACCCATTCACAGATTTACATTTGGAGCTTCATTTACTTTTCAAAGCATAATTTTGGTGCATACGCCTTTAAAACAACCAGTAACCTGGTTTACATAATTTTATCCCAAATGCTATTAGTACACTAGGTTTTTGTTCGTGTGTGTCAAATTGTTGTTTTTATGTAGGTATATTTTTTAAATGTCATGAGTGTGTGTGAGCTCTATTAACGATAATAAAGCTTTATGGGATTTAAAGCCACCTATAATGAGGCTTCAGACAGGAACCATAACATCACATCTAACGACCTGGTTCAAATAAGCTTTTGAGATATTAAGTGACTACAATGTGTGTTATTTTATGAAAAAAAAAATATATATATTTAATTGAACCACTTCTTTTGACACCATTATTCTTTCTCCCTGCTGCGGAATTGCATGCATGTGATTGTAAGATATCAGTGTCAGCAAATGACACTTTCATGCCTACAAAAACTGACTAAATGGATGCATGAGGTTACACAGACATTGAACATTGACACTAAAACCTCTGTATGTTATTTGGACACCAGCCATATATAGTGTCTCTAATTTACTGCCATGTGTTTGATCAATGTTTACAGGCCGCCGTAGGCTGAAGACTCCCATCGGCTGTGATTTATACTCTCTGTTACTGTCCCTCTTAGAGACGGAGTACCTTATAGGCCTTGAGGGAGTCGTATACACCTGCACTCGCAGTGACCCCTCACCACACACCCATTACTGAATGCTGTCTTTTATCATTCAAGAGCCTAGTGAGCTTCGACATGCTTTCTCTGCTTCCCTCTGTCACTCACACTTTCTTTTAGTTCAGTCACTTATTCCCCTTCAGTCTCTTGTCGCTTTTGATTTGAAACAAAACAGCATGTGAGGTATCTACAATTTCTAGTCCTTTATCTGACAGACAGAACTGTCCTAACTAAAAAAAAAAAACACTGAGGAACTTCCTATAAATATACAATAATGTAATATAAATTATAATAAAACAATGTAATAAAACATCATTACATTTTATATAAATATAATATAATATATAATTTTATAATATTTTATATTAAATATAAAGATTTTTCAGCCTATGACAAATGTCACAAAAACAGTCGCCTTAATTTTAATTTGCTTTTAATTTTAAAACAATATATATGAATATATTTTTGTATTTTAATACAATTCTTCAACCAGTGACAATGACAATTTTTAGCCATTTTCACTTGCATATTGCATACAGTCCCTTTTGTGCCCACCCATTGACAAATGGTCTAATTTTAATTTTAAAATAATATATATGAATATGTTTTTGTATTTTATGTATAGCAATATTATAAAATAAATTATAATAAAAATAGTGACATTATTTTATTTCATACATAATTTTATAATATTTTTAAATATTTTTTTTTCAGCCTATGACAATGACAATTTTAGCCATTTGTCCTTGCATATTGCACCTGTCACAAAAACATACAGTCCTCTTTTTTCACCCCAATGACAAATGGTCTAATTTTAATTTGAAAATAATATAAATTAATACATTTTTGTATCTTATATATACAAATATTATAAAATAAATTACAATAAAAATATTTTAACATCATTTCATTTTCTACATTATTTTATAATATTTGAAAAAAATTGAAAAATACATTTCTTCAGTGACAGTGGCAATTTTTAGCTATTTCCCCTTGCATATTGCACCTGTCACAAAAACACAGTCCTCATTGTGACAAATGGTCTTTTTTTTAATCTATAACCACGTTTTTAGTGTTAATAAGTGTTAATTTCATATCCTGGTGTCTTAAATTGGTTCAGAGAGATTTCAGCAGGAATACATAACTTCCATCTAGTCAGAATACGTTGATTTTTTTTTTTTTTTTTTTTTTTTCCTCCATTATAACTATAACAGGGTGTACCTTTGGTTTTTATATGGTGTTATTTATTTTAAGGTAAAATTCTTTAAAGTGTATATGACTAAAACCTATCAAAACATTGCTTAGCAACTAACATTATGAAACTTGCATTTGATCTTGCATTCACAGCAACCTTTGACTTTAAGAACCTCTGGCTATTTTCATCCACTCAGCTCTCGATAAACCGCTGCTCCGTTACAACGTTCTGGTCGAATCACTGGAGCATTACGCCCATCAATTATTCAGCATGTTGTTTTGTAACCTGCCAGCAATTAGCCTCTTAACAAACTCAATCTCGCTTCAACATAAATTACACCCTCTTAATTAATTACACTTCATCGGTGGTTGCTGGAGAACCATTAATCACACTTTATATTTAATTACATTTTATAGGTACATTACCTGTAACACACATTGAAGACATGTCGAGTGTCAAACAAAAGCCTAATTCAATAAGACGTGTGCTTCTGCATGCATGGACAATATTTTCTTTGGTTTGAAGCAGTGCAGCTGAAGTGCTAACATTTCTAAATATAATATGAAATATTGTTTGTTTATAAACCCTTTAACTTTCACCCCTAAAAGGAGCTAATGAAAAAATTATAATTTTTTTTTATCAGACTATAACCTAGAACTCCCTTTATACTTTCTTTCTTCCTTCCCTTCTCTGTTTCTCTCAAGGGAATGTATTACGTACACTAGATAATTAATTTTCTTGTCAGAATACAGTCAGAGATGTTTGTGTAAAGGTCACATGTGGCAGTAAATCACATGAAGGATATGTTGGGGAAGATGTGAACAAGATGCGACAATGCATGCATTTTTTGAAGATATCATAAGCAAAGCAGATCATTTTTCCTCATGCAACTAGCGCTTGTGATCCTTTCAAAAGAAAATCACAGTATAGCACAGCTTCATTTGGGCTTGAGGGTAATATTTTGAATAATGCACCAAGAGTAATATGTATAGATTATTTGTACATTAATTGGATGCATTCTGATGAAAATTTAGGGGAAGGAGCACAGTGTGTGTGTTAGATATCAGGGATCTCAGTGCCTTTCTGAAGGGCTGGGTCTTTTTCAGCAGCAGCTGTCTCGACTAGAATTCTGCCAGTAAAAACTCCACTAACACTCCCCAAAGAACTCATTTATTTAGGAGGAATAAGAAAGAGAAGAGATTGTTAAATCTGATAGTATTTTACGGAGAGAAAATGAAAACCGCCAGTGGCACTAAATCATCAGAGATGGAAAAACGAAAGAAGGAGGGAGTGTAAAAAGAAAGACTTCCTTTTCTGAACTATGCTAATTGTTTTTTTAAAATTAATTTCACTGAATCTTGTTAAATTGCTTTGAGACGCTAAAACTGCAGGGTTGTGCACCATTCAGAACTGAACTGAAACTTATTTTTAATTGAAGTGAGGCAGCAAACAGGATGCAGAATTGCAATTCAAATTTGTATGTGATGAAATTCAAATTCAAATTCATATGACTATAGCGAAGTTTGAAGCAAAGTTTACAGGCAATGGATGGATGGCACAACAGGCGATGGATCCATCCATCCCCTGATGTTCTATCCATCCATCCATTCATTCATCCATCCCCTGATGTTCTATCCATCCATCGTCTGTTGTTGTTCCATCCATCCATCTATTGCTTGTTGTTCCATCCATCCATCCATCGCCTGTTGTTTTATCCATTTTATCCATCCATCCATCCATCGCCTGTTGTTCATTCATCATCATCTTTTGTTCTACCATCTATCCATTCATCCATCCATCGCCTGTTGTTCCGCCCATCTATCCGTCCATCTATCCATTCATACATCATCTGATGTTCTATCCATCCATTCATCCATCCATCTGTCACCTGTTGTTCTATCCATTCATCCATCGCCTGTTGTTCTATCCATCCATCCATCGCCTGTTGTTCTACCCATCTGTCCATCCATCTATCCATTCATCCATCGCCTGTTGTTCTACCATCTATCCATCCATCTATCATTCATCCATCACCTGATGTTCTATCCATCCATTCATCGCCTGTTGTTGTTCCATCCATCCGTCCATTGCCTGTTGTTGTTCCATCCATCCATCCATTCATCCATCCATCCATCACCTGTTGTTCCATCCATCCATCATCTGTTCCATCCATCCATCCATTGCCTGTTGTTGTTCATTCTATCGATGGATGGATGGATAGGACAACAGGCAATGAATGGATGGAGTGATGAATAGAAAAGCCGGGGATGGATGGATAAATGGATAGAACAACAGGCAATAAATGGATGGATAGAACATGAATGGATGGATGGATTGATGACAGAACCGGTGATGGATGGATGGTTAGAACAAGCGATGGATGGATGGATGATAGATGGATAGAACAACAGGAGATAGATAGATAGATAGATAGATAGACAGGATTGGAGACAATGCTGGTCGTTTGTGTGTGTGTGCGTGTGTGTCTGTGTATCCTCAGGCAGTGACTCAGTTTAAGTATATCAGAAAAATACAGTTCAGTTAGAGTATCTGATACATTGGCAGTGTGATCTGGCAACCAGCGGGGGATCTGGAAAAGCATAAAGCATCTAATAATCAGAAAGAACAGATGGAGTACACACACACACACACACACACAAACACACTCATCAGCTGAGAGGCCTCAGGAAAGATGTGTGTGCAGTGCTGTACTACAAACCCAGTAGCCTATAAAGCTCTATTTTCTTGCTTTCTTACCAGCATACGGAACTGGTGCATCTTTGTCCAGAGCCACTAAAGGAGGATCCAACAGAACCACATCTGTATTTTCTGAGATGACACCATGGTATGAGGTCTCGATCCACGGCTTGTGCTTATTCACTAAGGGAAAAAGAGAGAGATATGACCATTGTGAATATGCTTTGAAATACTTCTCTAAACACATGATTGCACCGTCTGTAATGTCCACATATGAATACTGTTAATCAATTCATGAATGTCACTCAGTAGTAGAAATGCTGTGAAAATCACCTTTTGAAAACTTTATTTTTGAGTGTACTTTCATCTTTTTTATGTTTGACAACTCAGTTGCACTTTCAGCTCATTCAGTGCATGAAATAGTTTCCAGGCCTGTTTCTACTGCTTGTTTCGCCAATTGTGTCTACATTCACTGTCAACTTTGCACGGTGCTTGATCAGGCCGAATGGACCTTTTTTTTCCATATCAAAAATGAAAGAAGGAAAGAAACTTTCTTCAGTGTTTATTTAAGGAGTTACACAGGTTGTTGTAAGCATCACAACAATTTTAGGGCCACAGCCAGCAACTTTATGGATTGTTCTTTAGTCAATCTATCTTTAAAACAGCAGTTCTGTCAATTACATATGCATTCAAATTACATGCATGTGCAGTAAATAAAGACTATAATTGAGGTAGATACACATTGTTGAGCTCATATTGCAGTCTGAAGTTGAATCATAAATCAGTGCATTTTACAACCAACCATTTAAAAAATAAGATGGCAGCTTACAGCCAATAATGTTTTATGTTGTACAATGAATTATGTTGATTAATTTAAAAAAAGACTGTATTTGAAATGTATCAAAGACATTAATTGGTGCCTTTTAATCTTTAAGACCACATACAAACTATATTGTTAGATTTCCAGACACTAAAGAGAATAGAGACAGAAACCTGGCGAAAGAAAATATACAGTCATTTGTAATTAATTTATGGTCTGAATTATACCTTGGAAAGGTCAACCCACGTGTGCACCCAAACTGCTCTCACCTTCTTCTCTCCTCCACAATTTTTCTTCTTATATGAAATAAAGCATGCCCTCTAAAGGTCAGGGCCATATCATTTACTTGTTTTATGTCCCAGAGAGACCAACTATAGCCGCTCAAAGCAGAAAGAAGCACAGGAAAACGAGGTAAAGAATGGAGGACAGAAAGAAAGATGAGGGAAAAGGAGAGTGTGAGATTGAAAGGGGGCCAAATCACTAAAAATCGACTTCTTTTTGAAAGACATGGAAAACAAGGACTTTGATTAACTGATAAACACAGCAGTCCACTTTATACCCAGCAGAGAGGAAAACATATTTATTAAAACTAATACAAATGCACTAAATCAACACAGTAATAGATTCTCATTCTGGGTCAATCAAAGAGCTTCCAGGACCAACCGAAAGAGTCTTTTTTTTCCACATACACAATAGTGGAAATAAAGTGTTAATCTCTTTTAAATCTGTTTTAATCCGCTGGCAGCTGTTATGGGTTTTCCTACATCCCGAGTGTCCAATCTCCCACCCAAATGCATGCTCTCTCTTTCTCTCATTTTCTTTCTCTTCTCAGCAATGCCATCGTATTTTGTAAAATGAGTATTTCTAGCTGGAATTTAGTTTTAACGTAGCTAAAAAAGCAACAGAACAAAGTAAAACGTATTCTTTTCCCAATTAATCGCAATGTTTATTTTTAAAGGGGTCATCGGATGCCCATTTTCCAGTTGATATGATCATGTAGGGTCTAAATGAAAAGTCTATAACATACTTTGGTTAAAATTTCTCAATGGTAGTGTAAAAAACACCCTTTTTACCTTTTCAAAATCAGCTCTGCAGAAATCAGCCTATTCTGTTGCATGTTCCTTTAAATGCAAATGAGCTCTGCTCACCCAGCCCCTCTCTTCTGTGGAGTGACGAGCCATGCTCTGTTTACTTTAGCCACATTTATCCGCGTTTAGCCTCTAAACTTGCTAACTAGTACGTTATTAGGAATGGCGATTGCAAAGATTAATAAAAAAAAACCCTTATACTCACTTCTGCTGTAGGTGAAGCTGGATCACGAATGATTCGCACAGACATAGACGGATATATGTCGATCGGGAGGCGCATTCCCTTCACAAACAAACGTAATCCACTGCATCTTCAGCGGCTCAGATGTCGGGAGTAAATGACGACCACTATGTTTATTATTACATCCAACAACAGAACACCTCAATCACTTAGAAGCCATTATTGTCTACGTCCCTGCACCGGCATCAAAACAGTGGTGATCGGACTGTTACAGCTCATTCAGGGTGGGTCTAAGCAGTGTTTCCAGCAGAAAGTAGCTAAACCCCGCTTAAAAAGTTGCTAGATGACATCACACGCGAATTAGCATATTCATAACGCCAGTGTGTCATATTGTCTTGCATCCCTGTGCTCACATACTGCATTTTAATCTCAATAAAGCTGTTTTCATTGATATATTTTACAGTTTCTGTTGTCAGACAATGGGATAAATATGAAATAGTGACTAAAACGTGGCTCATTAAGACTACATAACCAGCTCCCGAAAATATTAATCTACACTAAAATCCTGATTCATAATCACAATTCATTGTCTAATGAAATCAAATATACATACGATTAAGACAATGGCTGTGATGTGATTTCAGCTATACTTGCATATAAAGTAGAGTTACAAGCAGCAGAATATATATTTTAACTGAAAGCGCTGCTCCTATCTGCCACTCACTAAACAGAGCAGACGCAGAGTGAGAAGATGTGTGTGCGCGCTGGGAAAGCAAGACCTCATGCTCAGTATCAGAGAGTCTCAGAAACTAAATAAGGTTTGTCCAAGAAGTCGCTTGATTTGTCGCTAAGGGAGTCTGAAAAGTTGCTAAATCTAGTGACAAAGTCACTTGTTGGCAACACTGGGTCTAAGGTAAGACGCCAGTGTCAATTTAACTATTTTGGGAGCGGGTTCTGTCGGTGTGACGTCACACAGACAAGAAGCTGAGAATGGCTTGATTTGAAAAAGGGGAAATTATTTTTACAGATTAATAAAAAACCACTGGGTGGATTCCACTAGGTGTAATCTACAACTCCACGGCAAAACAAGTCATTATATAGTTGGTATTTAAACTGCATATTTTGGGCCTTGTGGTTAACTTTCAAAAGTAATATTTTATTTTATGAGAATAATGTATTTTTTATTTGATTATTATTATTTTTTTATTAAAAGTTTTATTTACCAAGTTAGTATTATCTGTGAGAAAGAATTTATATGTAAGAAGAAGAACAAAATTTACAAGTAGAGTTTGCCCAAATGAATCAGGAATCGATGAAATTAAGGAATCTGTGTCGACACCCAGCTCTAAAATGCTATAGTACAGTAATAATGGTGGACCCTGGGATAGATGATATAGTCGTTTTCTTATTGTGGTCAGTGACCTGAAAGTGATTTTCTAATGGAAAGCTGAGAATCTGCTTCAGTGTGTTTTATTTCCACAACATAAAGGTCTGCTTCATGCGATATGGCATTTAACAGTATATTTCTGGCTGAAGGATCCCTCAGCATGAATCCAGTAAGCATTAGTACTAGTAAACGAGGCTCGCGGCTCCACTCCCAACCACAGCGCTCATGATAATCAGCATTTTCCACAGCAGCAGGGCAGTGGGCATTGAAAGAGCACGACTGCTCCCCTGCAGCTTCATTGTGCCTGTGTTACAGAGGCTCTGTGGGAGCCCAGAGCCAGAATGGCTCCTTTACAGTCTTGTGCATTTAGAGCCAAAATGGTTCCTTTCATCTCATCGCTTATAGAAGGAAATGAGCCAAGAGCAGGGAGGGAATGACAGAACTAGGTTACAGAAAATTAATAAATAAAATATAATGATTTTCAGTGAGTTATGAATGTTGTTTTCATCTGTGCAGAGATAATTGAAGCTGTGTGACAGTTTGTAGGGTCAGTACCACCCAAAACCACTGTCTCTCTGATCACATAATGTGAAGATGGCTGATTAAGGGACTCTAAACTCTCAGATGCTTCCATTAGGCTGCACTAATGGACTGAGCTGAACTTAATTCTGCAAAGATTACTGGAGATGAGAGGATTGGAGATGACGCGATAGACTTCAGCAGACTTTCTGGGCACACACACACTTGTCATGCTGCCTGTGGCTCTGACAATTACGGGATTGAGTGACTTTTTTTAGTCTAATGGTGAAGTTACAAAGGGAAAAGTAAGCTGTTTTAAATACATTTCAATCATAAAGCATATCAGGGCTGTAACGTATACTTGAGAGGGACATGTCCTCTCCAATAATCAGATTGAGTCAAACTGTCCACCTTAATGTTTGATTTTCTTGATGCTGCTCTGTGTTGTTAGGATGACAAAAACAGCACTCATTAATGTTTGAGGTGTCCAATCACATCAAAGAAGCTGGAGGTAAATGTTCATAAAAAGTGTGGATTTCATTGTGACAGTGATAGAGTGCAGTGTAAGAAGCCAAACATTTAATACTTGACAACTGTTGTATAACATGAATGTTAATTGGTCTAAGTGAGTGAAGCTACTTTTTTTTGTAAAATATAGCTGTTTTAATCATTTGCATGATTCATGTAAAGTCATGAATCATTGTGACAAGAAAAACATAAACAGAGCTATTTTCAGCAGGCATATAATTAGGAGTGAATAAATGTGTGCATATTGTCAAAAAATATTTTTCAAATAGTTTAAATGTACTATTTTACAATGAACTATATAAATATATCTTAAAATCTTAAAAACTTTTTTGTAATATGTAATAACCTTTGATGTACTCAAACCGTAGATTTAAAATCGTAGCTAAATCGCTAAAACATTTTTATTTTTAAAATAAAATAAATGTTAACCAAAAATAAATAAATAAAAATCATAAAAATTTCAAAGATACTACATTAACTGAATAACTGACATTTTTAGACCTAAAGTATATTTAAATATGTGCCTTTAAGACTTGCAACTTTCATTTTTGACTTCATTTTGAGGAAATAATATAATATAATATAATATAATATAATTTGAGACCCTGGACCACAAAACCTGTCATAAGTAGCACAGGTATATTTGTAGCAATAGCCAAAAATTAGTAAGAACAATAAGTAAGATCATGTTCCATTAAGATATTTTGTAAATTTCCTACCGTTAATACATCAAAATGTAATTTTTGATTAGTAATATGCACGACTAAAAACTTCATTTGGACAAATTTAAAGGCAAATTTGCACTCTCAGATTCCAGATTGTCAAATAGCTGTATCTCAAACAAATATTGCCCTATCCTAACAAACCATACATCAATGGGAAGCTTATTTATTCAGCTTTCAGATAATGTATAAATCTCAATTTACCCTTATGACTGGTTTTGTGGTCCAGGGTCACATATTAATATAATATAATATAATATAATATAATATAATATTTCCCCTATGACCCTACAGAGGATAAGCAGTTTGGAAAATGAATGGGTGGATAATATAATTTACTGTTGGCATAATGCTATTTCTTCCTCTCTTCTTTTCTTCTATCCTGTCCACTCTTAGAATCCCAGCAGTCCCTGTATAGGAACATGATGAACGCTCTGCAATACTGCTGTAACACTTACATAGTCCTGATGTAAGAACTCCTAAACTCTAAAACACACACTGCACCTCCTACATGAGGAGTGTGTGCATGAATGAACACAAAGTTAAAGGAGAAATGAGTGATGAACATATGGTGTGGGCCTCCCATGAGCGGCCAAACACACATACACACATTTGAAAAAAGGAGAAACATCTAGCTTCTTTTGTGTGATGATGAAGATGATAATGATACACTCACTCCACTAATGAATATATATGATACATGGTTAACAATCAATCAGAGGGCTGTGAGAACCCACACAGGTTTAGACGCTCGACGCATTAATCAAATGTATGTAGAGCGCTGCCTCAGCGAAACCAAACCCAAGAGTCGACAACCCAAGAGCCTAACGAGGTCTGTTCAACCATCTTGTTCAAGCCCCACTATCTCCCAAAGAACCAGTCTTCCAGTGTAAAGGTGATATGCAGCATTTTTTCTGTAAAAATATTTACTAAAATACATAGGTTTAAGCATGAAGCCCTGAATCCTTATTGCAATTGTTATGATTTTAATATCATTTAAGAATGTAACGGTATTATCAATATCGTGGTATTGAGATAGCAAAACTGTCTTGATATTATCATGGTCACATGACAGTATGAAACAATAGGTCTTCCCAGCAAAAAGTGTAGTTTTTAAAATATATACAATACAAACTTCTTATTCTAACATAAAAGGTCTTTAAAGATGTGTTTTGGGTCATTATGCTTTAGCACAGTATCTGTCAAACTAACTAAAATCGAAAGCACACTACGGCTTCCCATCATCATCATCATCATCATCATCTGTTTTCATAAACAGTTTTTGCTGCACATTTCAAAGCGAAGCACGCACTTCGTTCAGGCAATCAGCCCGTGAAGAGGTGTTTTCTGCACCTCAGACTGGCTCCGTTCACAATAAATGCATGTGTTTATTGCATGTGCTGTTTGGGAAACCAACAGCCAGCAGTTTATTTTTAGTTTTATTTTCGCGGCAGATTATGACAGCATTTCACTAGATTTGTAGTGAGACGCGTTTTAGCCTGTTTTCACTGAAGCTGGAGTTTTCCATCAAAATAAAAGGTTAAAAGTGCAGTATGAATTGCTTGTCTTTTTCTTTAAATATTGCAATAATATCGTATTGTGGACTTCATATTGTGATATTATCGTATTATGAGATTTTTACATCACTAGTAGTATTATATTTTTGCCATAAAACTTATCATGTAGACCAGTGGTTCTCAACTCCAGTCCCTGGGGCCCACTGCTCTGCACATTTTGTATGTTTCTGAATCTGACACACTCAGTTCAGTTCATGGATCTTTCTTCTAATGAACTGATGATCTGAATCAGGTGTGTTAAATGAGGGAGACATACAAAATGTCCAGAGTCGTGGGCCCCGAGGACTGGAGTTGAGAACCACTGATGTAGACTAAACCATAAGGCCTAGAGACTTAGAACGTGGCGAAATCATAGTCCTCAGATTGGGGACACAATGGCATTGACTCACTCTGATCAGCCCAAGAGGAGCCCTACAGTGTTAAAAACAAGAAATATTGACATTTTTGCTTTGTACTGTTTGTTATAGCCTCAAAACAAATACAAGTTAAACTGTTCACCTCACAACGGCACACCTAACATTTAAACTTGGCACGGATCACTTTTATGGCTGTAAGGAATAAGATCATCAAACTTGGCACTTTTATGTATAGGCTCAACTGAGGACTGTCGTAATAAAATCTGAAAATAGTTATTTGCCTCTTTGATTTAAATGCTTACAGGCTTGCTAAATAAACATAAAATCTTTTTATGCACACACTTAAATATCTTAAAAAGCATCTAAAGCCTGATTGCTCTTTGAAGCTATATTTTTGTAATTATTTTTGGGTAAAACTTTACAAAAGGGTTTATTAGTTAGCATTAGTTAACTACTTTAGTTAACATAACTGAGAATTAACAATACTTCTAGCCTTTATTAACCTTAACATTAATTTCAACATTTACTAATGCATTATTCACAAGTTGTTTGTTAACATTAGTTAATGCACTGTGAACTAACATGAACAAACAATGAACAACTGTATTTTTATTAATTAACATTAAGAAGGATTAATAAAAAGTGTAATAAATGTATTTTTCATTGTTCGTTCATGTTACACTGGCCAAAATTATAAACATAACACTTTTGTTTTTGCCCCCATTTTTCATGAGCTGAACTCAAAGATCTAAGACTTTTTCTATGTACAAAAAAAATTTCTCTCAAATATTGTTCACAAATCTGTCTAAATCTGTGTTAGTGAGCACTTCTTCTTTGCCGAGATAATCGATCCACCTCACAAGTGTGGCATATCAAGATGCTGATTAGATAGCACACATCCAGCATCTTCACCTCCAAGATCGTCTGAGACCAGCCACCCGGACAGCTGCTGCAACGATCGGTTTGCATAACCAAAGAATTTCTGCACAAACTGTCAGAAACTGTCCCAGGGAAGCTCATCTGCATGCTCGTCGTCCTCATCGGGGTCTCGACCTGACTGCAGTTCGTCGTCCTAACCGACTTGAGTGGGCAAATGCTCACATTCAATGGCGTCTGGCACTTTGGAGAGGTGTTCTCTTCACGGATGAATCCCGGTTTTCACTGTACAGGGCAGATAGCAGACAGAGTGTATGGTGTCGTGTGGGTGAGCGGTTTGCTGACGTCAGCGTTGTGGATCGAGTGGCCCATGGTGGCGGTGGGGTTATGGTATGGGCAGGTGTATGTTAGGAGATGTGTTGCACTGCGTGAGTCAAATGGTGGTCACACAATACAGTTAAACTGCACATTGTAGAGTGGCCTTTTATTGTGGCCAGCCTAAGGCACACCTGTGCAATAATCATGTTGTCTAATCAGCATCTTAATATGCCACACCTGTGAGGTGGATGGATTATCTCGGCAAAGGAGAAGTGCTCACTAACACAGATTTAGACAGATTTGTGAACAATATTTGAGAGAAATATTCCTTTTTTGTACATAGAAAAAGTCTTAGATCTTTGAGTTCAGCTCATGAAAAATGGGGGCAAAAACAAAAGTGTTGCATTTATAATTTTGGTCAGTGTAACATGAATGAACAATTAAAAATACATTTATTACACTTTTTATTAATCTTTCTTAATGTTAATTAATAAAAATACAGTTGTCAGTGTAGTTAACTTATGTTAACAAAATGACACCTCAGTGTGACCTATTTATGGAATTCCATTTGGTTTCATTCACATTTCACCTTTAAATATCCTTGTGAATGTTTAAAAGTCAATGTTACCTGTTGTCATTATGTAAAATATTACAATAACAAATGGTAAAAATAATATGACTAATAATAGTAGAAAAGTTTTATTAAAAACAGTACCTAAAATCACCATAGTGGTTAAATGATTCGCTGTTTCCCAGTTTAAATACTATATGAAAGTTGGGTATTCATGTTAAGATTTGCTGAAGATTACATTAAAGGGTTAGTTCACCCAAAAATTAACATTTTGTCATTAATTACTCACCCTCATGTCGTTCCAAACCTGTAAGACCTTCATTCATCTTCGGGACACAAATTAAGATACTTTTGATGAAATCCGAGAGCTTTCTGACCCTGCATAGACAGCAATGCAACTGACATGTTCAAGGCCCAGAAAGGTAGTAAGAACATCATTATAATAATCCATGTGACATCAGTGGTTCAACCATAATATAAGGCTACGAGAATGCTTTTTGTGTGCAAAGAAAACAAAAATAATGACTTCATTTAACAGTTTCTTCTCTTCTTTGTCAGTCTTTGACGTGCAGAAGAGTACCACGACGCATGTGTGTGAGCCGGTGTTCTGATGTAGAACATCCATCTCTCTAAGTTCATCGTCTGTATGTTCTGGTTCAAATAAGTAAGGCTGGACAAAAAATTGCAAGTCATCCCCTCTGTTGAAACCTTTAGACATGTTTACGAAATCTGTTCTATGTACAGTGTGCGTCTTCTGCTTGTAAACAAAGCGCAGTGATTCCGGATTCTATGTCAGAACACTGGCTCAAGAAAATGTTGAATAAGGTCTTTATTTTTGTTTTCTTTGTCCACAAAAAGTATTTTTGGAGCTTAATAACATTACGGTTGAACCATGTCCTTACTACATTTCTGGGCCTCACTAACGTCAGCCTACATGATTGTGCATCCCTGTATAAAATCAATATCTGCCAGTGCAAAGACAGTTATTTGCAGCATATACTGTATTTATATTGTACCAGACCTGAACCCTTGAGTTTATAAGAGAAATATTTTATTTGCTATATAAACAATGAAGTGAAAGAAGTCCGTAATATCATTGATTTGAAAACCCAAGGACTGCATAGGTTCCTTTCTCTTCTTAATAATGCATTGCCCTTTGTTGCTTGGAAACGTAACGCAATAGACTGACCTGAGAATTCAGCAGCTGCTCATTGTGATGTGTGTCTGTGTGTCACACTAACTGCAAACACCAGGCAAAGGTGTCTAACTACCAATACCAATCTATCCAGCATCTGCCGACAGTGATCCAACACACTCATAACAGCTGGCCACATTTGGTTGTGGTTTATTTTGTGATTTTCAGATGTTTCAGATCATTCCAGGCTGATTTAACCACTTTGTGGAAAATAAATTTTGACATAACCTACTATCTTATGTGTCTGAAGAAGAGAGGGAGGGAGATTTGTTTATTCTTGTGACAGGGACAAACAGCCTGAGGAGTCTGCAGCTAGTGAAGTGAATCATGAAATACACAAACAAGCAAAGTTGAAACGGAGGATGGATAAACACTGAAAATGGAAAGAGAAGGACAAGAACATGCATCACTGAACAGGGCAGGACAACAATACAAGACAAGAAAAAGGATGAGAACAGGAGAGGGAAAAGCTGAGCACTGATAAATTATTGTAAGCTCAATATCTTCAGTCAGTTTTGTGAGCCGACACACTACCAAACCAATATATTTTATGAGAAGGCTTACGCGGGAAACAAAAGCAATCATGTTGTCTCAAATTAAACCCTTTTAAAAACTTGATTTACTGTATTATTGTCATAAACTACAGAAGGATTGCAGCTGGAGAGTATCGAATTCAGTAAAACTAATCTACCTAGCTACCAAAACAATTAAAAGAGTTCAGATGCAATCGCATCTTATTTTCTTCTAAAATTAGCTTTTTTTGCTCAGCCTCCTATGTTTATGTTCAGAATGAAAAGAACCTATTCATTGCTATTAAAGTAAAATGACTGAACCTACACATAGGAGTCTGATAAAAAAGAAGAAAATTTAAAACGGCACTAGGCTTTTGCATCTGAACACTTCAATTCTCTATCATTACTTTGCATGCATTTGCAACACATTTGCAAACATTGTTTATATATATATATATATATATATATATATATATATTGTTTCCATTTTTTTACACTTACAAAACGAACCACTGCTCAGCTCAGCTCAAAACTCTCAAACTTTGATAATGCCATCACATAAATATATAAATATTGTAGGCTATCCCAAAAACTCACATGCAACATCATATGTAATACATTTTGTTCCAGCCTTCAATCTCAACACAACAATCAAAACTCCTCATTTAAACTTGGATAAATTTTGATCTGCAAGTTTTCAAAACTCGGTATCTAGAAACCAAAAGATGCATTCCCACAGTTCATTCAGAAAAAAACGCACCTCCACAGAATAAACCCTCATTCATTTTTACCTGCTGCTTTGTTTAAAGCAGTGTCTCAGAAATGCATCATATCTTGTTTTTATGTTAAGATATGTTGATGTAGGATGTTGGCTTACCTCTGTGCGCACGCACGCAGGAGAGCTTGAGCGCGAGCAGCATCAGGATCAATATTCGTTTCATTGTAGTAAAACTCCTTTGGTCTTTCTATTCGTCCTGATCTCTCATACACTAACACAACGAGAACATCCAGAGAGATGTTTAAAATATATGTCTAAATTAAACAGAACAATCAATAAGAGTGGCTGAAAGATTTCAGGTGAGCTGATGTTCTGTCGCGTGAGCTTGATACTCTGAGACGAGGAGAGAGAGAGAGAGAGAGAGAGAGAGAGAGAGAGAGAGAGAGAGAGAGAGAGAGAGAGAGAGAGTTTCCTCAACGACTACTAGACTGTGGTAGCCTACATGTTGAAATGTTAACACCCAATATCCATTCATCTGTCAGTTTTCCAAATGCTTATTCTCTGTAGAACTGCGGGCACCCAAAATCTGTTTTTGTTAAATATCAAAATATTTTAACTCGGCCAACAAAAAATTCTGAAATTAATGCAATACTTTACTTTGTGATGGATCTTAAAAAGTTGATTTTTGCCTCCACCTGGTGGCCATATTCGTGAACTACGGTTTAATATATTTCACATCACTACATTTCAGGCAAAACAAACAAACAAATGCTGTTCCTTGTTATTTTAAAGTATTTAAAATAATACAAACAGTTAATATATATTATTTGTAAAAGTGATTTAAACACATTTTATTACATATGTTTAATACAACATTATTGAAAAGTTTCACATTTTTGGACAATTGCATTTTATGTATTTCCAGTTAACTAGTAAAACTACACATTGTTAACAATTATAATTTTAAGCAGTGTACTGGTAGTTAGTTAAATGCTACACTCAAAGGCTGATGATTCAACTTTTCAAAAAGTTTCCCTGTGTATCATCAGCGTGTGTATAATATTAATGTAATGTGTATTTTAAATTACACATTGCATTTAGATAGATAGATAGATAGATAGATAGATAGATTTGTTGTTCGTTCTGTGGGGAATAAAAATAAGTTGGCAAACGATTAATTTGCTCATCAATCCATGTACAAGCCAATGAGAGTAGTTGGGGGCGGGGCGATATATGTAACCACGCCCCAAACAGTGTGAGAGATGCGTCACGTGTAGTGCTGAGAGTTTCACCGGTTCAAGCTGAAAATGGTTGTTAATATTAACTCACCAGGCTGTAATGAAAGTTTGGATTATCGTCGACGGATGCCACATGCAGACACACGTGGGATATTTTCCAATTGATTGAAAAACAAATCGCCAATGCAGGTAAACTTTCGGATGTTCGGATGATCTGTGCAAAGCCTGATAGTACAGTTAACACATCATGTTTTGTTATTTTGTCCCTTCTATTGTTCTACCGTTGCTTTCCCTAGACCATAAGCTATATTTTTCCTATATATTCTGTAAATATTATACAGTTAAAGTAACGTGCTTATTTCCATTTTTTAGGTTTACGTTTGCTTCAAACTTCAGAATATGTGTGCGCATGCGTTTCAAAATGACTTAGTGTAATTATTTAAAAATGTCCATTTTAATGAAATATTCGTTGTTGAACAACCAGATTTGCGGAATAATTTTGTAAAAACAGCCGATTTGAAAGATTTTCTTTCATTTACAGGAAAAATATGGCTAAAAAATAGGTAGAAATAGCAGGGAAAATAGCTAAAAGAGTCAAAATGATCGATTTTTCTTTTATGCCAAAAATCATTAGAATATTAAGTGACGATTATGTTCCATGAAGATATTTTGTAAATGTCCTACCATAAATATATCAAAGCTTAGTTTTGGATTAGTAAAATGCATTGCTAAGAACTATATTTGGACAACTTTAAAGGCGATTTGCTCAGTATTTTGATTTATTTTATTTTATTTATTTGTTGTTTTTGCACCCTCAGATTCCAGATTTTCAAATACTTGTATCTCTGAGAAATATTGTCCTATCCTAACAAAACATATTTCAGTAACATTACTGTGTTCATGAGGGTAAAATGTGTTCTTGCAGAACATTATTCAGCTGTGAACTAATTGTAGCCTGTGCAGGTTCTATTGTAACATTTATATATTTCTGGAACGCAATGTGGATCAGACACATTTATTAAAATAAGCTTAATGTTACTAATAAATAACCTTACAAAAAACCTTTTTTCACACCTGCAGTGAAGCCAGAGACTCCAATTTCACAATCTGAAATTGTGTGGAATACTGTGGAAATTATTTGAAGAGGAGAGTGAGGACATCAATTATCTGAATGCAGCAAGATGCATGAGGATACTGAGGAGCAAATAGGTTGGTATCCATTTTTGATTCGTTGTTATGGAGTGTTTTTACGATGCTTCATCAATTGGCATTATTGGCGGCACTGAACGTGAACAATGTCACTGAACTGAACGAAACCCGCATATTTTGCTAATTACTGCTGCTGTAAATGTTCAATTATTGTCATGTTTTGGGCTGTACTAATCAGTCAGACTAGGAAAATCATTTGGAGTACTATAGACTGCCAAAAGTTATAACAAATTAAGGAGAACAGTGCAAAAAAAAACTGTCTGAGGAACAAAAGGCATTTGTGGTTGGCCAAACTGAACCAGGATTTCCAGGGCAAGAATCTTGATAACATTTGTGTTTGTTCTTATAATTTCTGGTCGGTTAGGTGAAATATTAGGCTAATACCTTCTTAATACTTTTATTAACTTTAACTTGTTTTATTAACTTTAATTTGTCAAAATATTGCACACTTTCCTCCTTCTCTAGCATTCATTAAATGCTAAGGAACACTAAGGTAGGAAAACCTCAGTTATAAAATCATAGTAGCATTATTAAAGTATCACTATTAATATGTTTGTTTTAGATGAGATGGAAGAACAAGAGAGGCCTTATTTGTGTCCAGTGTGTGGAAAGAGTTTTTCACGAATGGCCAATTGCAAGAAGCACCAGAAGATCCATTCTTCTGTGAAAAATCATGTTTGTGGTGAGTGCGGAAAGACCTTCATTACATCTGAATATCTGCGAAAGCATCAGAAAACTCACACTACAGAAAGACCATTCACATGCTCTCAGTGTGGACTGAGTTTCAAAGGAAAAGGCCACCTTGTGACACATGAGAGAATCCACACTGGAGAGAAGCCGCACATATGCCGTCAGTGTGGGAAGAGCTTCATACAGTCATCAGGACTCATTTATCACATGCGTCATCACTCTGGAGAAAAAGCATTTAAGTGTGATCAATGTGGGAAAAATTTTACCTCATCAGCAAATTTAAAAAAACACCTAACACTTCATACGAATGAGAGGCCCCATAAATGCTCCTTGTGTGGAAAGTGTTTTCCAAGGCTGGACTCATTGAAACAGCACCAAAAAATCCACGATGCTGTGCGGGATCACATGTGTTTTGAGTGTGGAAAGAGCTTTATAGCTGCTAGTCATCTCAAGCAGCACTGTAGGATTCATAATGATGAAAAACCATTCAGCTGCTCACAGTGTGGAAGGAGTTTCACACAAAAAGGACACTTAAACAGGCACATACAAACACATGCTGGAGAGGAACCTCAAAAATCAAAAGAACCTCAGTCAAATAAATGAAAATGTGTTCATGCAGATGTGCTATTGTTCAAATAGAGATGTATCTGTTTTTTTTTTTTAATACGAATAAAGTTGCTTTGAATTTTATTCTTTCAGAGTATAGCAAAAGTATATTGCTCTTAGATTTGTGAATTTTTATTCTTGCATTTATTGAAGAGTATGCTTTTATTAAACAGCTTTGAGTCATCTTTCAATCGTCATGTGAACCAAACTTAAATTGGTGAAAATAAGATATGCTTAAAAAGATTAACTCACATAGGTTTAATCTTTTTAAGCATTAAAAGTGTGGTTTGTTGAAATAACATCAGTATTGTGATTACATTAATGAGGCAAAGGTTACTTTTGAAAACCAGAATTGGGTGAAAAAGCAGAACAGTTGATGGTGGTCCACAAAAGCCAAGATTGTCTTATGGTTTAATCAAGGACAAAAAAAATAATTAAGTAGCTTTGGAATGTCTCAAGATTTAAACAGATGTTTTCATTTATCTTTGGAGAGTTGCAAACGTATTCCTTTGTTGAGATTGCACTTTATTTAACAAGTAATATTGTGTCTGACGTGTTTAAAATGTTGGACGGAGCTTCAACGCCCTCTAGCGGCCCATTAGTGGTTGAAGTTTGCCTTGCTAAATGTAAAACCTGTTATTATTCAGTAAGGGAAGACACGAAACGTCATGTTTATGGGTCGCGTCACAAATATAGAGTGAAAGTAAATGTTCAGGTGTTTCGCCGTGTACGAATGGACCATTTACAACACGGAATATTAAAGTGTTTAATGTTGGAACGGAAAGTTGGAGGATTTGTGTGGATCTATATACATACATGTAATTAAATTTTGGTCAAGGTGAGTGCTCGGGTCTCGTGACGCTTTACAGGTGACTTCCGCATTCATAGTTTACCTTGAGGATGTATTAGAGACGGGTTTAAGGTTGGTTAATTTTAGCATTTGTTCTAACAGAACTGAAATTGAAGAGTTCAGATGCAAAAGCCTCTACATCCAACTGACGTATTTAAAATGGGCATTTCTTTCTGGTTACTTTGTATAGGTTTCTATGTAAGTACTGGTACTTCTGATTGGGCTGAGGCTGGTATTTTAGTGAGTTTGAAGTAAAAGTATTTGATGGATGTATAATATGTGTCAGGAGCATTCACTCACTATTATTACCTCATTTTTGACCGAGATGGCTTTTAACTGGGTTTGCATCTGAACTCTTCAATTATTTTAATTTGAGTGAACGCGCGTCACCACCCTAATCTCAAATAAAAAGTGAAAGTAAATGTTCAGAGTTAAAGATTCGCTATTTAAACTATTAAAGTCGTTTCTTAACACACGTATGATCAAAGTATTTCATAAGACCCGTGAATTTACCTGCAGCTACTTTTAGAAAAGGCGCAGCATGTTGTCGATATAATTAAAAATCAATTAAGGTGAGTGCCCATGCTCAAAAAATTTTGCACGTGACTCCTGTGGATTTCAGTGGATTTCAGGAACATAAGAAATTATAAGTCTGTTTCTCCGACTCTCAGGATCCGTTCAGCTAAATTGTTGTTTGTTTGTCATTTACATCCAGAGTCAGTGGTGAATGTCAGATTCTGTTAAATCATGGATGACACAGAAACATCCAGAGATGAAGATTCTTCAGGATGCAGGTACTTTGAATAAACACTATATTTATTCGCCTTTAAATGATTGAAGATGGCAAGATGTTGTTTAATAATAAAGACTTTGGACCTTGTTGTCATAAAGCATTACCTTTATTGTTAGTTATTGTTAATCCATCAGAAGTGATCAAAACCAGTGCAATAATTTGACAGTAATTTAAAGCATTCGCTTTCACATCTCTCTCTCTCTCTTTTATGTATTTATTTATTTATTTATTTATTTATTTATTTATTTATTTTTGTTTAGTTTATTTGATCAGAACCAGAGCAAATATACAGTACTCAGTACTATTTTCTACAGGATATGAGAATTGTTTTTGTATATTTTTTACAGTTTTTATCTTTATTTGATGTTAGTGTATATAATGTTTCTCCCACAGAGATACATCTGCAAAAGCACTGTTTAATTTACATTTTGCATTTTGTAATAGTGTAAATAATCATAAAATGCTCTTTAAATTGTTTTGTAAGGACAAATGAATGTTATTTGCGGAACACAGGATTAACTTTAATCTCTTTAATCTCTTGTCATAGTCCAGCTCAGTATAAGAGATCAGAACCAGAGCCCAGCTGTGTGTCTATGAGAAGTGACGGGTCTATTGTTTGGCCAGTACATTTTAAGAGTGGAGATACACAGACTGATCTCGGGTATAATATTTCTGTAAAAATATGAATAATTGTCAGTAAAATTAAGACATTTTTGGATTACCAGAGTAGTATTCTAATTAAAATTTATTTTATTTTTATTTGATAGTTTTATATATATAATGGTGCTCACACAGAGACACATCTGTGAAAGCATTTCATTAAATTTACAGTTTTTGTATCAATACAAATAAAAATCATAAAGTGCTCTTTAAATGTTTCTAAGATCATTTTTTTCCACTGTGAATACAGTCATTTACAACATTCACTGTAATCTTTTTATATATATATATATATACATGTTTTTTTGTTTTTTTGTTTTTTTTTTATTGTAGTTTATTTCATCACAACAGATCAGTGTCTGTGAGGAGTGATGGGTCTATGGTTTGGCCAGTATATTTTAAGAGTGGAGATACACAGCCTGATCTGAGGTATAATATATCTATAAAAATGTGAACAATTGTTCATAAAATTATTAAGAAATATTTTGATTACCAGAATAGTATTCTAGTAATGAAAATGTATTTCATTTTTATTTGATAATTGTATATATATGTAGTGGTGCTCATACAGAGACACATCTATGAAAGCATTTGGTTAGATTTACAGTTAGTTAGTTAGTTAGTTCTTGTATCAATATAAAGTATACCAAAATCATAAAGTGCTCTTTAAAATGTTTGAAAAAAGAAATGTGGGTTTGTTTTTGCCCTGTAAATACCGGAATTTAAAGTATTCACTGTAATCTTTTTTTTTTTTTTTTTTTTTTTTTGTAGTTTATTTCATCAGAAGAGATCAGAGCCCAGCTTTTTGTCTATGAAGAGTGATGAATCTATGAGTCCTCCGCTACATTTTATAAGTGAAGATACACAAACTGATCTCAGGTATAACATTCCTGTAAAATATGTGATTTGATGATGATACAGAATACAAAAAAAAAACATTGTTTTTATTAACTTATGTAAGATATGGTATTTCAATTTTACAGACATGAAGTCCTCAACACATTTAGATCAAATCTGATGAAGAAGTTTGAGCTTCTGTATGAGGGAACAGCAAAGCAGGGAAACCCAACACTCCTGAATGAGATCTACACAGAGCTCTATATCACAGAGAGTGAGAGTGGAGAGATCAATAATGACCATGAGCTGAGACAGATTGAGACACAATCCAGGAGTGCAGCAACAGAGGACACACCGATCAAATGCAGTGACATCTTTAGACCTTTACCTGGACAAGACAAACCCATCAGAACTGTGCTAACAAAGGGAGTCGCTGGCATTGGAAAAACAGTCTCTGTGCAGAAGTTCATCCTGGACTGGGCTGAAGGGAAAGAGAATCAGGACATCCAGCTCATATTTCCACTTCCTTTCAGAGAACTCAATCTGATGAAGGACAAAACACTCAGTCTTTCAGATCTTCTTCAAGACTTTTTCTCTGAAACCAAAGAAATGGAAATATCTAGTGACAAATATAAGGTGTTGTTCATCTTTGATGGTCTGGATGAGTGTCGTCTGTCTCTGGATTTTCGGAGCAATGTGAGATTGCGTGATGTATGTGAATCAGCCTCAGTGGACATGCTGCTGACGAACCTCATTGTGGGAAATCTGCTTCCCTCTGCTCTCATCTGGATCACCTCCAGACCAGCAGCAGCTGATCTCATCCCCTCTGAGTGTGTCCATAGAGTAACAGAGGTACGAGGCTTCAATGATCCACAGAAGGAGGAATACTTCAGGAAGAGAATCAGTGATCAGAGTCTGGCCAATACAATCATCTCACACCTGAAGTCATCAAGGAGCCTTTACATCATGTGCCACATCCCAGTGTTCTGCTGGATCTCAGCCACTGTTCTAGAGAAGATGTTGAGTCAAGCAGAGAGTGGAGAGATTCCCAAGACTCTCACTCAAATGTACACACACTTCCTGATCCTTCAGACCAACATCAAAATGAGAAGGACTTTAAGAAGAACGTGACAGATGAAGACATGATTATCAAACTGGGGAAACTGGCTTTTCAGCAGCTTGTGAAAGGTAACCTGATCTTCTATGAGGAAGACCTGAGAGAGTGTGGCATTGATGTGACAGAAGCATCAGTGTACTCAGGATTGTGCACTCAGATCTTCAGAGAGGAGTTTGGCTTGTATCAGGGGAAAGTCTTCTGCTTTGTTCATCTGAGCATTCAGGAACATCTAGCAGCTCTATATGTGCACCTCTCCTGTACCAACCACAACATAAATGTGTTTGACCAAATCACCAAACAGAGTTTAACGTCTAAATGTCCACAAAAGTCATTAGATGTTTCGTTACATACTCTGCATCAGAGTGCAGTGAATGAGGCTCTACGCAGTAAAAATGGACATCAGAATCTTTTCCTGCGGTTTCTTCTGGGTCTGTCAGTGGAGCCTCATCAGATTCTCCTACACGGACTAATGAAACAGACAAAAAGCACCTCTGACAGCAATAAAGAAACAGTTGAGTACATCAAGATGAAGATCAAGACCATTGACTCCCCAAAGAAATCCGTCAATCTGTTCCACTGTCTGAATGAACTGGGTGATCATTCACTAGTGGAGGAAATACAACAGTATCTGAAATCTGGAACAATAAAGGAAACCAAACTCTCATCATCTCAGTGGTCAGCTGTAGTTTTTTTGTTGCTGACATCAGAGAAAAAGCTGGATGAGTTTGATATTAATAATTTTGTTGAAGAAAACGATAAAACCAAAAAACTAGAAGTTTTTAGGAAGCTCCTGCCTGTGATTAAAGAATCCAGATTTGTTTGGTAAGTATCACTTCAGAACAATCACTTTGCTGTTAAAACAATGATAAAATCAAAGGTAAAAGCTTATAAATTTTCAGTGCTGCAGATCTTGTTCAGAGTTTAGTGGTCAGTATTTAGACATTTTCAACACAGTGGTTTATCAGTTATTAAAATGTTTGAGCAATTAATAGAATTTAAATAGAATAGAATTTTTAAATAAAATAGAATTTTTAATCTACTGACATTGTGAAAGAAAGAATTGTTATTTATTTTTCTGTGTTGTGATCTGTGTCATTTTAGACATCAGTCCAGTGGTTCATAAAACATGTTAATTTATGCTTTGTTTATTTTGTGGTTAATAATGGATTCACTGCTAAACTGATCTGGGCATCATTAAGCTAAGTTGATCTAAGAGACCATTGGTGCAATGGTTCTACGACCTACTTAAGCTTACAATGCTTTTGGGAGCCCTGATCTGATCTTAGAGAGTGAAGAGTGTGTCATTGTTCTCCACAGGTTGTATAATTGTGGTCTTACAGATAAAGCTTGTGAAGCTCTGGCTTCAGCTCTAAAATCAAACCCCTCACACCTCAGAAAACTGGATCTGTCTGAGAATAAATTTGGAAATTCAGGAGCCACACTGCTGTCTACTGTACTCAAGGATCCTCACTGTAAACTAGAGAAACTAGAGTAAGATCATATACGACTTTCACACATGAAACACAATGTAAAGTATATTTGAAGTCTTGAAGTGTGAATTTAACTGATTGAGCTGTAAATGATTGAACACATGAGCTGCTCCTCAGTAACACTGTAAGACTGAGAGTCACACTGAAATACACAAGCTATCAACATTTTAATCTTTTGACTTTAAATGGACAATAGCGTAACGCAGTCAGAACTGAGAAATGAAAACATTCTAGTTTCATTCTTACTGTTTATCACATTCATCTTTCTGCAAAGAAACAGTGTGTCGTAAGAGTGTTTTTGGTAGATCAATGGGAATTTTCCAGGTTGTAATTCAAAAATACAGGTCTTAATGATATATTATTGTTTCTGATCAAATATTAAATAGAATGTTAAAATAACATTAATAACCGGTTAATGGCCATTTCAAATTTTCGATTCTGTTCGGAACTATAAAATTTGATTTTTGTTTCATTTTCATTCCTTGAACTGGCTTTGCAGTCAGTGCTTTCAATTTGAATCCCTTCAGTAAAAGACAGGTGTTTTGCTTTTGTAGTCTGAAACATACTGATCTTTCCTTTAAGTTTGTATTTTCTCTTAAATAACAGATTCTCTAATAAACTGATCTGAGAGAGTGAAGAGTGTGTCACTGTTGTCTGCAGGTTGAGGAATTGTAGTGTCACAGATGAAGGCTGTGCTGCTTTGGCTTCAGCTCTGAGATCAAACCCTGAACACCTAAGAGAACTGGATCTGTCTTGGAATAAAATAGAAGATGTGGGTGTGAAGCTTCTCTGTGCTTCACTTGAAGATCCTCACTGTAAACTGGAGAAACTGGAGTAAGTTAATCTCTCTGGTAGTCACACATGTCAAGGATTAATGTATATTTTAGAACTAAAATCATCCTGTAAAATAAATAGTCAGTAAATCTCAGCACAAATAGCGCTGATGACTAAATAAGAAGTTCATTCATCTCCATTATATCACATGACCTGCTGCTCCTGTTTTTGACCAACCAACCATTTACTGGAGCTTCAGTTGCTTCTGGGAGTTTGAGTAATAATAAACTTTGAGATAAACATTAATGTGCAAAAATAGTGAGTCAACAGTGATCAGTGAGTGAATGAAGATTATAATCGCTTTAGCTTTTATAAGTGATAAAAGGAAAGAGCCTCAAAACCTTTAAAATAAGAAAGTTGTTTATTAAGTGACTCACTTAAATATATTAGAACAAACATGCTGTATAGAAACGCATATCTGTAAGAATCAACACACTGGTTTTCAGAAGCGGGAGAGTTTCAGCCTTTCTCCTCCATCAACAGTTTGCTACTACAAAAAAAGGCTGCAAAAAAGTTATTGTATGAATAAGTTCACTCAACCTACTTGGACAAGCCACTTCTTAATTATGTCGATCTTTTAGAATTGATGGAGAAATGTGCATATTTTATTGTCCAACATCTTATTTTTAATTATTTACATTTTTTTTTTGTCTACCAATATGGAGAGTTTTACAGAAGTTTTCTTTCAGTATCATTATAGATGTATTCCAAAGTCTGTTCTTCTAATTATCAGAAATTCAGACTGATTCATGACTGGGTGTGATTTTGCAGCTGGTGAATTTAAATGCAGTTTACTGACAAATGATTGTGATAAGTGCATTATAAATGTTAACCACTGTTGTCTGTTTTGTTTAACAGAAAACCCTCTAATTAACAGAACTAACAGTTGGCTCCTGAGAAAAAGGCTGATCTGTCTTAGTATTTTTGTCTTGTTTCTAGTTGAAATATTTTTAAATTCTTAAATTAAGATGCATTTACTAGATAAGCAAAATGTCATAATATGTTTAGTCTTAAGCAAAATGCACTTAATTTAGTTGTTTGTTTTTTCTTCTCCTGGAAACAAGTAAAATTATCTGCCAGTGGGGTAATATTCTTAAAACAAGAGTATTTTACTTAACCCACTGGAAGATAATTTTACTTATTTTAAGCAAACTGCACCTAATTTAGCTTTTTTCCCCCTGGAAACAAGACTAAGTATCTTATGTCATTTTGCTTATTTAGTAAATGCATCTTAATTTAAGAATTTTTAGATATTTTGACTAGAAACAAGACAAAAATACTAAGACAAGCCTTTTTTTTTTGCAGTGTATATCTTAAGCAAAACATTATTCAAGAAAGAGAAGTTGATCAAGATTAAATACAAACATCAAAGACCATCTCTGTTGATCTAATTTCTATCCAGTGTTTAAGCTGCCAGATGAACAATCATGGCACAATTATGTTTATTCACAAGAGTTAATAAATGATGTGTAATGGAGAAAATGTGGGTACTGTGAAACAAATTTCCTCTTGTAGGTGTTTATTAGAGGTGCAAGTGACTGTTTCTCCAGAAACATCCGTCCTTATGAAACAATATTTCACATTTGACTTTGTGTGTCTGTTCAGTCCTGAAGCACATGACCGTTTCAAACAGCACCATTGAGCATCAACGTGCATAAATCTCATTCTGTCAGCAGCAGTATGTGGTAGTGCTTGTCATTATATCACCTCTCCAGCTTTGAGACCAGAGTCAATGACAAACTGCAGACACTTTAACTACAATTAACATTGTGTAATTTTTCTTTATAGGTTGAGGTGTTGTAGTATCACAGATGAAGGTTGTGCTGCTCTGGCTTCAGCTCTGAGATCAAACCCCTCACACCTGACATATGTGAATCTATCTGGGAATAAACTACAAAACTCAGGAGTGAAGTTGCTCTCTGAACTGAAGGATAATCCACATTATAAACTGGAGAAATTATGCTCTTGTGAGTACATTTTTATTTAAATCTTTTAAAGTTAGGGTCTCTTTTGTTTGTAATTGGAGAATATAAGATATAATTTAGCTCCACTTTAGTCTCTTTACTTTAATCTGCATTTAATGAGAGTGTAATTATATCATGTGACTGGTCTATGAAAGTATGAATATTTTAATCTCTTACAGTTTCCTGTGTGTTAGTGATAACGAGCTGTTGATCATTTACGGTTATTAATCTATTAGCAGTTTTCATTCAAACATTTGTCTGTAATATGAATATACCAATACTAATATATACTAATATGAATATACTCATGTCTCATACTCATGTTACTGTCTGTGTTTTATTGTAGAGTTTTTAGATGTTTACTGAGGATCAGCTGATGGTAAATAAGGAGCTGCTACACAGACACAGTCACACAATCAACAGAGACTAGACACACAGAGACATATGGCGGCAATCACACTGTCCTGTGTGTGACTTAACATCAGTTTTGTTGTTTTTACATTTTATGGATCTGTTCTTTTGAATTACAGATGTTATCAGATCTTCAGATGTCAACTGATATACATGATGGTCGGTGAATAAGTTTTGAAAAGCATCATCTGCAATTTGGAGTTTTTTGATACTGATTGTGTATATGCTGTAGCACGCAATATACACTACAAGTGGCAAAATTTTTAAATCAAACTATAGACATGGTGTAAATAAGAGATTTATTGTGCAATTTTTTTTACATGTTTACATGTGTACATTTAGGAAAATGTGACAAACTTTAAAAAGCATCAAGAACTTTTTTTTTAAACCTATTTTTATATGATGGTCTATTATATTAAGCTTTTTTGGAAATGTTGAAATTTCCTTTTGTGGTGGAATTTCTCTTTACAAAAACACTTAAATTATCTGGTTTCTATCAAGCCATTGTATACTGGAAGTTATTGTATGAATAAGTTCACTCAACCTACTTGGACAAGCCACTTCTTAATTATGTTGATCTTTTAGAATTGATGGAGAAATGTGCATATTTTATTGTCCAACATCTTATTTTTAATTATTTACTTTTTTTTTTTGTCTACCAATATGGAGAGTTTTACAGAAGTTTTCTTTCAGTATCATTATAGATGTATTCCAAAGTCTGTTCTTCTAATTATCAGAAATTCAGACTGATTCATGACTGGGTGTGATTTTGCAGCTGGTGAATTTAAATGCAGTTTACTGACAAATGATTGTGATAAGTGCATTATAAATGTTAACCACTGTTGTCTGTTTTGTTTAACAGAAAACCCTCTAATTAACAGAACTAACAGTTGGCTCCTGAGAAAAGTTTACTTTCACTTTCATTTTGGATTTACATCAACTTTTGAAACAAACCAGTTTTTTGCTAAACAGCATTTTGTTATATATGTTATATTTGAGTGTTAAACAATGAAAGCATGCAAGCCTAAATTGTTTGTAATACAGATTATTATGTAATAACTTATGTGTGCAGGTTATATGGCAGCAAAATACCTAAAAATACTGTTTGTGCATGTATATTTGTTTATTTTTATTCACGTGTCATCCCAGTGAGATGGGCTCCTCCTATATACCTAAGATATGACAGGACACAAGAAATATGTTTAAATTTTATGATGGTTTTCACCTGAAACTGACAGATGTTGGAGTTTATTTGTATTTTCAATTAATTAAACATTCAATAATTAATTGTATATTCATCCAGTGATATTTAAAGTTATGTCAAAAGTTATGTTACTTTGTTACTTTTTTGTTACTTTTTGCTGATACACTTATAAACAACCTCCTGTTATCACATTAGTCAATTATAGGTCATTGTTTCTTATAATAAAGTATGTATTATGAAAATAATGAAATTAAAATAAGACTGAAAGTTCAATGCAAACTGAGATATTGTCTTTTAAATTTATGACAGTTTTACAACAGCTCGTAGGGACTACAACAAGCTACTTCCTGGGTTGGTGACGTCACAAACCCTAAAATTTACATAAACCCCACCCCTGGGAACATGAAACAAAGGGGGCGAGGTAAGAAAAGGAAGAGTTGTTGCCATGTTGTCAAAACTAGGGGTGCACAAAAAGATCTATTGTGCTTCATCTCTAGAAGTGTCTCTGTGTATACTTGATAAAGAGAGAGTTGTTGCTCATTTACTGTTATTAATCTATGATCAGTTTTTCATTCATATCTCTGGCTGTGTTTTTTCTGCTGATGTGATGTGACAGCAGTAATATCTCATACTCACATGTGTCTGTCTGTGTGTTTTATTGAGGACTCTGAGGATTTATACATCAGTCCAGTTTCCTCAGGATCAGCTGATGGTGAATAAGGAGTCGCTACAGAGACACACAATCACACAATCAACAAAGACTCAAGACACAGACACACAGCGATCACACTGTCATGTGTGTCATGCAATTTTTTTGTTTTATCGATACGGTGAGATTGATTTGGAATCGTTTTGGATTCACTTGATATTGATCATATGCAGTGAACACCCAATACACACTTCAAACAAGTAATGCAAAGTGATATAACTAAAACACTCCCGTTTTAATCAATAAATCATAAACTTCATGTGAACAAGAAATTTATTGTATAATACTTTATTAAAGTGGAGGCTTTTCAATTAAATCATTCTAAATAAATGCAAGAATAAAAATACATGAATCTAAGATTAAAGAAATGCATCATGCAAGCATTTACTGATCCTTTAGACAAACAAACATGAAAGAGACTAGAAGTGGAAGAAAGACAATTGTCAAACTGGATATATTTTGCACTGATGTTTTTCTTACAAATATGAAGTCTGATATAAAAAAAAACAAATACTGAAAGTCAGAGAAGCTCAGAGAAACTTAATCGTTTCAAGCAGACAAATAGTGTAATGGGGTTCAGAAAACATCTTTAACTACATTTAATCAAACTGAAGCAAGAGGAAAAGGTGAGATTTGTCTGGGATTAGTGCAGTTTTCAGAATCAGAATCAGAAAGAGCTTTATTGCCAAGTGTGTTCACACACAAAGAATTTGTCTTGGTGTTAGGAGTTTCCGGTACAGAAAGTACAAACATAGTGCAGACATACATAAAATTAAGGAAATACAAACACTAATATTAGGGAGAATATACAATAATTTATAAATTATAAAAACAGTAGACATAAAAATGTTTAATAGTAGAATAAAAAAATGTATGTTTATATTTTATTTGAAATATCAGTATTAGGATTAGCGACAATGGAAAAAAATAGATCTGAAACAATAGAACAAAAGGTCTCAATGTGTGCCACAGTGTGATTAAAAAGTTCACTCTCAGCAAATCTGAAAAAAAGCCACGTTACTATTCATACAAAAGAAATCTCACTTTTGTTCTTGTTAAGTTTTTTTTTTTTTTTTTTTTTTTTTTTTTAAGCTAGACAAATTGTAAACAGAAGCAGAAGGTTTGCACAGCTCTCCATTAAAAGTGAAACATATGTGGTTTGGTAGCCAAAAACATCTTCAGAGTTGAGCAGGACCAAAATCAAACCAAAAAAGATGTTGTGTCATGTGTCAAATCACTAGCTAACAAGAAGTACAGTGCCTGTTGAGTGAAATGAACTTGCTTTAGATAAGAGACCTTCACCTGCCCTCAATGTGGAAAGAGTTTTGCAGACAGGATAAATCTTCATCTGCACTATCATGAAAAACCATTCTGCTGCGATTAGTGCAGCAAGAAGTTTAGATCCTCATCATATCTCAACAAACACGTGACAGTTCATGAAGTTTAGGCTGTACTTGTGTCCATGTGTGGAAAGAGTTTGGTCAATTATTGCAGAAAGCACCAGAAGATCATGCTAGAGTTGAGTGAGCAAAGACCTTCATTACGCCTGAAGAACTCAGAAAGCATCTGAAAAAGTCAATCTGAAAAAAGACTATTTACCTGCCCACTATGTGGATTTAGTTTCAATTAAGCCTGACATGCATGAGGATTCACACTTGAGAGACGCTGCACACATGCCGTCAGTGAAGGTGTTTCATGTCTCAGGCCTGTGCAAAAACACAAATAAATGTAATGAATCTTAGCAAATATTTAAATTTACTGTTCATATACAGTATCTCGCAAAAGTGAGTACACTCACATTTCAGCAATCATTTTATTATATTTTCTCAAGGGACAATACTATAGAAATTAAACTTGGATATATTTTAGAGTAGTCAGTCTGCAGCTTGTATAGCCATGTATATTTACTGTCCCCTAAAAATAACTCAATATACAGCCATTATTGTCAAAACAGCTGGCAACAAAAGTGAGTACACCCTAAGTGAACTTGTCAAAACTGTGTCCAAGTGTCAATATTTTGTGTCAAACCATTGTTATCTAGCACTGCCTTAATCATTCTGGGCATGGAATTCACCAGAGCTGCACAGGTTGTTGCTGGGATTCTCTTCAAATCCTCTATAATGACATCATGGAGCTGCTGGATGTTGAATACATGGTGCTTCTCCACCTTCCATTTGAGGATGCCCCAAAGGTGCTCAGTAGGGTTCAGGTCAGATCACCTTCACCTGCACTATCCTCAGCAAAGCAATTGTCATCTTGGTGGTGTGTTTGGGGTCATTATCATATTGGAGCCTGTAAATCGGCCCAGTTTCTGAGGGGAAGGCATCATGTTCTGTTTCAGAAATGTACAGTACATAATGGAATCCATGTTTCCCTCAATGAACCGCAGCTCCCCAGTACCAGCAGTACTCATGCAGCCCCAGACCATGATGCTACCACCACCATGCTTGACTGTAGGAGAGACAAAATTTTCTTGGCACTCCTCACCAGGGCATCACCACACATGCCGGGCACCATCTGAGCCAAACATGTTTATCTTATTCTCATAAGACCATAGGACATGGTTCAAGTAATTCATGATTTTGGACAGGTTGTCTTCAGCAAACTGTTTGCGGGCTTTCTTGTAAGCCAGCTTCAGAAGAGGCTTCCTTCTCGGATGACGCCAATGCAAACCGACTTGTTGCAGTGTGCAGTGTATGGTCTGAGCACTGAAAAGCTGACCTTCTACTTTTGCAACGTCTCAAGCAATGCTGGCAGCACTCATGCATCTGTTTTTTGAAGCCAGGCTCTGCACCTGACACACAGAACAAGCACTCAACTTCGTTGATCGACCCTTGCAAGGCCTATTCCGAATGGAATCCATCTTGGAAAACCTCTGTATGACCCTGGCCACAATACTGTAACTCAGTTTCAGGTTGTTACTGAACCTCTTATAGCCTAGGTCATCTTTGTGGAGAGCAACAATTCTAATTCTCAAATCTTCAGAAAGTTCTTTGCCATGAGGTGCCTTGTTGAACATCAAGTGGTTAGTATGAGAGAATTGTACTCAAAGCACCAAATTTTAACTGCTCTAATACAGGATACACACCTTTGTGGTTAAATGACATAGTGCTATTATCACTTGTACTCACTTTTGTTGCCAGCTGTTTTGAAAATAATGGCTGTATGTTGAGTTATTTTCAGGGGACAGTAAATATACACTGCTATACAAGCTGCACATTGACTACTCTAAAACATATCCAAGTTTCATTTCTATAGTATTGTTCCTTAAGAAGATAACAAAAAACATTGCTGAAATGTGAGGGGTGTACTCACTTTTGTGAGATACTGTAAAACAGCTTTGAAATGTCACAAGATTTATGAAGATGTTTTCTCTTTTACTTAGAGGGGTAGCAAAAGTAAAAAGTTTCTTCTTTAGTCATTTAGTCTCATGTTATTTTTTTTCCTTCTCTATACATTTAAGAACAAATGTAGAACATAAAATGAATTTCCTAACAAACAATACTGTCAATACAGTCCATTATTTCAGGTGTGGTATTGCATATTATTATTGAGTAACTTACATTTCAATCATAATTTTGCTAAATACTTTGTCCTTTATGCTCAGCAAACCAAACCGCAGTTCAGTAGTGAAGATTCATTGCTAAATGAATCAGTACTATTAACTAGTAAAGACTGTGAATGCTTCGTCTGAATTAAGGTCGTTTTAGAGCTCCAACCCTTTTATTCTTTTACTGAGTAGCAACACAAGATTTAATGAACAAACTATTGTCTTTAAATGCAATAGAGCCGGGGCTCGTGTATAATCTTTATCGTTACTTTGTTGTTGTTGGACTAGTTAGACTAGTTTAGATGGGTTATCATACTAACACTTCTTGGTGAACCATGGAGCTCTAGCTCCCCTCGCTGGAGGAAATGGAGGAGATAGACACGTAACCACACCCTAACCTTACCTCTTACCTTATCCTAAACATAACTCCACCCATTAGTTGACGCAGTGGTGGATCTTAGTGATGGGAAGTTCGGCTCTTTTCAAAGATTCGGCTCTTTTGGCTCGGCTCCCTTAAAAGAGCCGGCTCTTACGGCTCCCAAATGGCTCTTTATTTAGTATCACTCAGAGCCTTCTATTTTAGCCCAATTTATCAATTGTAAATGTTTTGTGTATTGGTAAGCAACTTTTTAATTCCTTATTTTTCATTAAAAAAAAATACACAGTTACTATTATTTAACATTTTAATAAAACTTTAATTGAACAATTGAACACAACCACAGCAAACAAATCAAATAACCTAAATAAAGGGAAAAGTCTTAACATATATAATAAACATACACTACCGTTTAAAAGTTTGGGTCAGTACATTTTTATTGTTTCTTTTTTTTTTTTTTTAAGAAATTAATACTTTTATTCACCAAGGATGTATTAAGTTAATAATTAAAAGTTTATTAAAAGTTAATAATAAATAATTTACATTGTTATAAAATATTTATATTTTGAATAAACACTGTACTTTTTAAACTTGTTATTCATGAAAGAATCCTGAAAAAAATATTCCATGTTCCAAAAAATATTTGGCAGCACAACTGTTTATATTATCCAACATTGATCATTCTAATAATAAATCTGCACATTAGAATGATTTCTGAAGGATCATGTGACACTTAAGACTGGAGTAACAGCTGATAAAAATTCAGCTTTTCATCACAGGAATAAATTATATTTTAAACTATGTTAAAATAAAAAAAAACATTATTTTATATTGTAAAAACATTTTGCAATATTACTGTTTTTTTTCTATATTTTTAATCAAATAAATGCAGCCTTGATGAGCATAAGAGACTTCTTTAAAGACTATTACAAGTCTTACTGACCCCAAACCTTTGAACGGTAGTGCATATAACAAAACACTTTTGTCTTTAGTGCAGGTTGGCATTGAGAAATACCAGATGCCTCAGCTTGGATGGGCTGATGCGATTTCTCCTCTCTGTAATTATTTATCCTGTTTTTGAGAAGACTCTCTGAGGGCACCGATGTTGCAACAATGCAGAGTCTTCCTACCATTACCTTAACCAGGCGCATTTGGACTCGCATTAAATGCCGTCTCCCCCGCCTCTCTCTGTCGCTCTGTGTACCTGGCCTGTACCTGTGTACTAGTGATGGGTCGTTCTTGAACGATTCGTTCATTTTGAACGAATCTTTAATGTGACTCGGGACGAACGAGTCGCCTCGGGGAGTGATTCGTTCAGTCGCGCATGCGCAACATCCTATTAGGTTCTGTACTGGAATTAGTTCACCTGTTTTAGAGTCGTTCGTTCACCTTATGGGGCTGTCACGTGATGAACGAACGACTCAAACCCGAAGACTCAAAAGATGAACTAATCAATTCTCTTTCCGGCTCAGGCTGCATAGGTTAACATTACGGGGATGTCACGTGATGAACGAACGACTCAAACCCGAGGACTCAAAAGATGAACTAATCAATTCTCTTTCCGGCTCAGGCTGCATAGGTTAACGTTACGGGGATGTCACGTGATGAACGAACGACTCAAACCCGAGGACTCGAGAGATGAACTAATCAATTCTCTTTCCGGCTCAGGCTGCATAGGTTAACGTTACAGGGCTGTCACGTGATGAACGAACGACTCAAACCCGAGGACTCGAGAGATGAACTAATCAATTCTCTTTCCGGCTCAGACTGCGTTGGTTAGCTAATTGGGCTGTCACGTGATGAACGAACAACTCAAACCCGAAAACTTGTCAGATAAGAGGCGAGGTGAGCGAATCATAGACTAAAGACCCAGGTAAACAATGAATGAATCTTTTCTGTTTCTTATAGCATTATAGTTTTGTTTTGTTTGTAGTGTGATCAAGTTTGTGTAAGCAGTAGATGTGTTAGGGAGGTAAAACGTAACATTTTAATTATATTTTGCTAAAATGAACGAAATGAACGAAATGACTCGAAAAAAGATTCGTTCATTTTGCTGAACGAGACTCAAAGGACCGAGTCGGTAAAATGATCCGAACTTCCCATCACTACTGTGTACCTCATCTGGCATGCGCCCCCTTTCCTACTTTCAAATAATGGTACGACTGATCCTAGTGGGTCCTCCCATGTGATTAGCCGCATGGTGTTCCCAAATGAAGCCCCGCCCCTACTTACGGCAGAAGATTCGGCTCTCCCCGACGGGAGTCGGCTCTTCTCGTTCACTACAAAGAATCGGCTCTTAGAGCCGGCTCGTTCGCGAACGACACATCACTAGTGGATCTGGACGTCCAGAGGGGGAAATGGAGGAATGAGACGCATTTGAAACGCTTCGAAACCAAACAGTAAAGTTTCCAGAAAAAGTGTTGTTTGTCCTACTGTATTTTAACATTATACAATGTGAATGTATGTAATTAAGTCAGGGAAGGGAATACCGCACGAAACGTACTGCGCAGTGAGTATTTATGTGTACGAGCACGTGACGTAATCATCCTCAATAAAAAAGTGAAAGTAAAAGTTCAGAATTTGTTTCGCCATTTAACCCGTCAGAATCGATTCTTTTCATTACGGAGTATCAAAGTGTGTTATTAGGAACCATTTCATCCAACATAAACCATGAATTTACGTTTAGCTACTTGACAGAAAAGGTGGAGAATTCATTTGAATCTGTATGTTGATCAAGGTGAGTGTTAGGTCTTCATAGGCCTACTATTGACTTCCGCGTTAATGTTTTCTTCGATGTATCCATTGCGTGTTTGATATTTTTCACTTTTATCCAAATCAAAGTGGTTTAATTGATATTTCGTGATATCTGTGGTTGATTTGAGCATTTGTGTTAATACGCCTGGCTTATTTGAGTGATAGTCGCTAATTATGTTTGTCTGTCATCTCCATCCAGACTCAGTCGTGGAGATCAGATTCTGTTTCAGCTGTTTAGAGTTATCATGGACGACAAAGAAACATCCAGATATAACGATTTTTCTCCAGGTTGCAGGTACATGCAAACAACACTGTTAAATCACCTTTTGATTTAATCACCTTATTGGTTGAGTCACTGTGGTGTTTTGTTTCTATATGTTATAAAATGTTATATATATATATATATATATATATATATATATATATATATATATATATATATATATATATATATATATATATATATATTAAAAACAATAAGACCAGCATCCGCTTAATGGGCCTCATTCATGAAACCTGCGTAAATATGTGAGTACATTTTGAGTAATTTGCGAGTAAAACAGACCTTCCCGAAAACTCTCCTCCGGATTCACAAACGTCCGAATTGATCGTTAAACATGTGTAATGAATTCCAATCATTCGTAAATAGGGCGCACACATACATGCTCATTCACAATTAGCATAATCCCCGTATAAATTACAGCTATAAAATGCGTGTCCAGAAAGGCAGTGGAATCTGGTCTACTTTCTCAGGTTTGGCTCCAATATAGTGCATAAATGCAAAAAAAGATTATATGCACGGGCTGACTGGCCATCTGAATGTTTTGGAGAAGTCCAAAACGGCCGTCGGCCTGGCTGGTTCATCAAGCAAAAAGTGACAGATTAAATAACATTGGCCGACAAAAGGGGGCGCTAATGTAATATATTTTTGCTAATGAGAAACCGAAACTGAGGCGAAGTAGAGGGCTCGTGATGGCAAGCAAACGTGAAGATAATGGTGGTTGGAAGAAACTAAAAGGAAAAAAGCAAACACTTCAGGTTATCTCTGTTACTATAGAGGACACTCCTAGTACGAACGTCCACTGTTATTTATCAGTCCGCATTGTCTGACATGGATTTTCCGTTCATTCATAAAGAGACAGCAGCGATTCTACAACGGGTTACATTTAAGAGAAGACAGAGTAAATGAAGTAGCCAATAAGGTGATTAGTCTGTTTAACATGACACACACAGACATATGAATACTCAAACTGAAGAATTCTCAGATTCTTCTAGGTTTATTGTCATGTACATTTTGAGTTCTGCTCTTCTTATGTAGATTTCAAGTATTTAAGTTCATTCAATAATATCCTACATTTATTTAAATCCTCTGTTGAAAATAAAACAAACCTTATAAAATCCTATAATTTGTAATGGTTTTAGAACTAGAAACTAAAACCATCATTACAAATTATGAGATGGTTTCTATTTTTTAACAGATGTCATTTCAATCCCCTTAAAAAAATCATCTCATAATTTGTAATAGTTTTACTGGTTGTAATGAAAACTGTATTGGTTTTAATGGAAACTGTAATGGTGCCTGGTCTCTACTGGTAATTGGTCACCTTCTGTATGTGGCTTGTTAAAACAACTAAATCCTTAAAACAACAAAATGGAACAAAATACACTACAAAAAAATAAAAAGCTGGTGGTTTGTAATGTTTTTAGTGGTATTTGTAGTGGAAATCATTAGAATTTCTGTGATGGTTTCTTGAAAGGATAACAAGTGTTTTTTTTTAGAGATAAATACATATGAAAATAGTAATTCAGAGCCAATTGAATAAATAATAATAATAATATAAAAATAAGAAAGTAGTGTGTCATTTTATATGTTAAGAATAGTATAAGTTGTATTTTTTTTTTTTTTTTTACAAGAAATTATTCCTGTAGATTGTAGTTTTTTTTTTGTTTTTGTTTTTGTTTTTTTTAATCTTTATCTGATATTTTTATGTATAAAATGTGGATTATTTATTAGTGATTACATGAATGTGTAATTTTTTATATACAGTAATTATAACAATTAATTTAACCTATCTTTGTTATAGTTCAGTTCAGCAGAAGAGATCAGAACCAGAGCCCAGCTGTGTGTCTGTGAGGAGTGATGAGTCTATGGATCATCCACAAAATTTTAGGTATAACATTTCAGTTACACTTTATTTTGATAGTCCACTTTAGACATTCTACTAACTATAAGTAACTTTGCAACTACATGTCAACTAAAGCTCATTAATTTGCAACTACATGTCTACTAACTCTCAGAGCGGACTGTTAGGTTAGGCTTAGGGTTAGTAGAATAAGTTGACATGTTTAGAAGAGTGTTAGAAGATATTAAGCAGATAGTCTACTAATACTCTAATGACTAGTTGACATGCAGTTGCAAAGTTACTTTTGGTTAGTAGAATGTCTAAAGTGGACTATCAAAATAAAGTGTTACCAACATTTCTTTAAAAGACATTGTTCACATATTTATATTGCTGTGTTTTTATGTGAGGTATTCATGGTATTACAGTATTTATTTATTTTATTTTACATATTTTTTTATATTCAAACCAATTTGAACTGTTGCTCATGCAGAGTGACGCATCTACGAAAGCGCATAGTTCAGTTTACAGGTTTTGTATCAACGGAGTGTAGTTGATGAATACAGATTCAGTAATTCAAAGGTTTTAGTTTAATCTCTCTTTGTTATAGTTTGTTTCATCAACAGAGATCAGAACCAGAGCCCAGATGTGTGTCCATGATGAGTGCTGAGTCTATGGATCATCTACTAAATTTTAGGTATAACATTTTTTTTTTTTTTTAAAGACATTGTTCACATATTTATATTGTTGTGTTTTTATGTGAGATAGTATCAGTTGAATTTTTTTTTTTTTACAAGAAATTATTCCTGTAGATTGTAGTTTTTGTTTTTTTGTTTTTTAATCTTTATCTGATATTTTTATGTATAAAATGTGGATTATTTATTAGTGATTACATGAATGTGTAATTTTTTATATACAGTAATTATAACAATTAATTTAACCTATCTTTGTTATAGTTCAGTTCAGCAGAAGAGATCAGAACCAGAGCCCAGCTGTGTGTCTGTGAGGAGTGATGAGTCTATGGATCATCCACAAAATTTTAGGTATAACATTTCAGTTACACTTTATTTTGATAGTCCACTTTAGACATTCTACTAACTATAAGTAACTTTGCAACTACATGTCAACTAAAGCTCATTAATTTGCAACTACATGTCTACTAACTCTCAGAGCGGACTGTTAGGTTAGGTTTAGGGTTAGTTGAATAAGTTGACATGTTTAGAAGAGTGTTAGAAGATATTAAGCAGATAGTCTACTAATACTCTAATGACTAGTTGACATGCAGTTGCAAAGTTACTTTTGGTTAGTAGAATGTCTAAAGTGGACTATCAAAATAAAGTGTTACCAACATTTCTTTAAAAGACATTGTTCACATATTTATATTGCTGTGTTTTTATGTGAGGTATTCATGGTATTACAGTATTTATTTATTTTATTTTACATATTTTTTTATATTCATACCAATTTGAACTGTTGCTCATGCAGAGTGACGCATCTACGAAAGCACATAGTTCAGTTTACAGGTTTTGTATCAACGGAGTGTAGTTGATGAATACAGATTCAGTAATTCAAAGGTTTTAGTTTAATCTCTCTTTGTTATAGTTTGTTTCATCAACAGAGATCAGAACCAGAGCCCAGATGTGTGTCCATGATGAGTGCTGAGTCTATGGATCATCTACTAAATTTTAGGTATAACATTTTTTTTTTTTTTTTTTTAAAGACATTGTTCACATATTTATATTGTTGTGTTTTTATGTGAGATAGTATCAGTTGTATTTTTTTTTTTTTTACAAGAAATTATTCCTGTAGATTGTAGTTTTTGTTTTTTTGTTTTTTAATCTTTATCTGATATTTTTATGTATAAAATGTGGATTATTTATTAGTGATTACATGAATGTGTAATTTTTTATATACAGTAATTATAACAATTAATTTAACCTATCTTTGTTATAGTTCAGTTCAGCAGAAGAGATCAGAACCAGAGCCCAGCTGTGTGTCTGTGAGGAGTGATGAGTCTATGGATCATCCACAAAATTTTAGGTATAACATTTCAGTTACACTTTATTTTGATAGTCCACTTTAGACATTCTACTAACTATAAGTAACTTTGCAACTACATGTCAACTAAAGCTCATTAATTTGCAACTACATGTCTACTAACTCTCAGAGCGGACTGTTAGGTTAGGCTTAGGGTTAGTAGAATAAGTTGACATGTTTAGAAGAGTGTTAGAAGATATTAAGCAGATAGTCTACTAATACTCTAATGACTAGTTGACATGCAGTTGCAAAGTTACTTTTGGTTAGTAGAATGTCTAAAGTGGACTATCAAAATAAAGTGTTACCAACATTTCTTTAAAAGACATTGTTCACATATTTATATTGCTGTGTTTTTATGTGAGGTATTCATGGTATTACAGTATTTATTTATTTTATTTTACATATTTTTTTATATTCATACCAATTTAAACTGTTGCTCATGCAGAGTGACGCATCTACGAAAGCACATAGTTCAGTTTACAGGTTTTGTATAAACGGAGTGTAGTTGATGAATACAGATTCAGTAATTCAAAGGTTTTAGTTTAATCTCTCTTTGTTATAGTTTGTTTCATCAACAGAAATCAGAACCAGAGCCCAGATGTGTGTCCATGATGAGTGCTGAGTCTATGGATCATCTACTAAATTTTAGGTATAACATTTTTTTTTTTTTAAAGACATTGTTCACATCTTCTACACACTGCATGATTTTTGGCTGTCCCAGATGAAAGACTGGCATTGTGAAACAATCAAGGCGATTTCTGTGATTGTGGCTCCTAATCTGTGGTCCTATGTCGTACAGTGTGAGAAGTTCAAAGACGGCCGTTATCACGGTCTTGCAAGCAAAGATAGCCTACGATCATTTTCTGACAGTGTTAGAAATTCAGCTTGATCATCGCACAGTGTGTGCTGCCATGACCCACATTTACTGATCAGACAATAAAAATGCTAAATAAAAATCAACACAACATGGCGCTAAAACTTAAAACTGCTTACCTCAAGCTCTTATTCCTTCCTCTTTCACTGCTTCCACTTTTTCGACAGCAGCACACATAAAACCTACAACTGCCAAAGTGTGATTCATTATGCTCTTTTTGTTTACCAAATTTTTCTAGAGTAATGTGCGTCATAGCCTACATAGTCAGTAGGTGTCATCATGGTACAATTTACATGCACGTCATACCCAAGTTTTATTAGACCCATGTCGCACAGTGTGATCAGCAATAATCTTATAGGATTGCTAAAATTTTGCAGTGTGTAGAAGGCTTTATACCACTGTTTGAAGAATTTATCTTTGAGAATCTGAGAATTTATTTAATTTGATTCATTTATTTTGTTGCAATGCATCATCACACATTAATCAAATACATTATTAATTACTGAAAAAGTCATAAATCCACATGTTCAGTGTTTCATAATACATAAAAAATAAAACCAAGAAAATAAAATGAGACATTTTGCACTATAAAATTAACTCTTTAACTCAAGTAATAATGTGATATTGTCATTTTACAGACAAGAAATTTTAAACATGTTTAGGTCAAATCTAATGAAGAAGTTTGAGTGTCTGTATGAGGGAACAGCCAAGCAGGGAAACCCAACACTCCTGAATGAGATCTACACAGAGCTCTACATCACAGAGAGTGAGAGTGGAGAGATCAGTAATGAGCATGAGGTGAGACAGATTGAAACACAATCCAGGAGAGCAGCAACAGAGGACACACCGATCAAATGCAGTGACATCTTTAGACCTTTATCTGAACAAGACAAACCCATCAGAACTGTGCTGACAAAGGGAGTCGCTGGCATTGGAAAAACAGTCTCTGTGCAGAAGTTCATCCTGGACTGGACTGAAGGGAAAGAGAATCAGGACATCCAGCTCATATTTCCACTTCCTTTCAGAGAGCTCAATCTGATGAAGGACAAAACACTCAGTCTTTCAGATCTTCTTCATGTCTTTTTCCCTGAAACAAAAGAAATGAAAATATCCAGTGATGAATATAAAGTGTTGTTCATCTTTGATGGTCTGGATGAGTGTCGTCTCTCTCTGGATTTTCAGAGCGATGTGAGGTTGTGTGATGTAAGTGAATCAGCATCAGTGGACGTGCTGCTGATGAACCTCATTGTGGGGAATCTGCTTCCCTTTGCTCTCATCTGGATCACCTCCAGACCAGCAGCAGCTGATCTCATCCCCTCTGAGTGTGTCCATCGAGTGACAGCGGTACGAGGATTCAATAATCCACAGAAGGAGGAATACTTCAGGAAGAGAATCAGTGATCAGAGTCTGACTGATAGAATCATCTCACACCTGAAGTCATCAAGGAGCCTCTACATCATGTGCCACACCCCAGTGTTCTGCTGGATCTCAGCCACTGTTCTAGAGAAGATGTTGAGTCAAGCAGAGAGTGGAGAGATTCCCAAGACTCTCACCCAAATGTACACACACTTCCTGATCCTTCAGACCAAGATCAAACATGAGAAGGACTATGAGAAGAACGTGACAGATGAAGACATGATCCTTAAACTGGGGAAACTGGCTTTTCAGCAGCTTGTGAAAGGCAATGTGATCTTCTATGAGGAAGACCTGAGAGAGTGTGGCATTGATGTGACAGAAGCATCAGTGTACTCAGGATTATGCACTCAAATCTTCAGGGAGGAGTTTGGCTTGTATCAGGGGAAAGTCTTCAGCTTTGTTCATCTGAGCATTCAGGAACATCTAGCAGCTCTATATGTGCATCTCTCCTTCACCAACTACAGCTCTTGAGGGTTTTCAAACAGAGTTTGTGTTCTCTGACCTTTCAATGTTTTTCAGAACATGTTTCATTGTCTGAGCTGCATCAGAGAGCTGTGAATGAGGCTTTACAGAGTAAAAATGGACATCTGGACCTTTTCCTGCGGTTTCTTCTGGGTCTGTCAGTGAAGTCTCATCAGATTCCTTTTCAAGGACTAATGATACAGACAAGAAGAAATAACAAAGAAAAAACAGTCAAGTACATCAAGATGAAGATCAGGACCATTGATTCTACAGAGAAATCCATCAATCTGTTCCACTGTCTGAATGAACTGGGTGATCATTTACTAGTGGAGGAAATACAACAGTATCTGACAACTAGAAGAATAAAGGAAACCAAACTCTCTTCATCTCAGTGGTCAGCTGTAGTTTTTTTGTTGCTGACATCAGAGACAAAACAGGATGTTTTTATTATTAATGAATTTGTTGGAGGAAACAATGAATCTGAACATATAAAAGCTTTTCAGAAGCTGCTGCCTGTGATTAAAGAATCCAGATCTGTTCAGTAAGTATCTATCACTTCACAGTAAGTATCTAGAACTAAAACACTGTTAAAAGCTCATAAATATTCAGTGCTGCAAAGTTGTCCAGAGTTTAGAGGTTAGTATTTTAAGTGTTTTCTACTAAAAGTCAGAGAAGTTGCAAATGAATAAGGTTTACCAGTTATTGGAAACATTCTTGCAAATGAAGAAGTATTTCAGTTTTTGAATATAAAGAATTTAAATATTTATCATTTTAAGCTATTGATTTAGTTATCCAGTGATCCAATGATTGATTTGTGCCTTGAGTTTGCGTTTTCTCTTTTATAATGTATTCACTGACCTGATCTGATCTGAACGGAGTCATTGTTTTCTACAGGATGTATGATTGTGGTTTCACAAATAAAGGTTGTGCTGCTCTGGCTTCAGCACTGAGATCAAACCTTTTGCATCTGAGAGAACTGAATCTGTCTGAGAATAAACTGGGAGATTCTGTAAATCTGCTTTCTGCTGTCCTTGAGGATCCTCACTGTAAACTGGAGAAACTGTGGTAAGTTCATATTTGACTTTCATACATGAAGCACAATGTAAAGTATATTTGAAGTGTTCAGCCTCTTTCTGCTGCTGCGAGTTCATCTAATTGAGCTGTAAATGATTGAACACATAAGCTGCTCCTCAGTAACATGACATTGCAGGACTGAGTCACACTAAAATACGTCAACATTTCAATCTGTTGACTTTAAAAAGCTTTTATGGAAAAGGGAAGTAGTAGTAGTCTGTCACAAGTTAAAAAGTAAATGAGTCTGAATGAGTGTGAATATGATTAGCTTATAAGTGTTTAGTATCCCTTTGGTAAGCAGATTGAGGCATGTTATGTTTCTTGTTTATTATATTTTCTTATTTCATTATGATATTGTCGATTAATCTCAAACAATGTTAAATATCTACAGCTAATGCAGTGAACGTTTCACATTGTGAATGTTGTTTGAGGCTATTTATTTAAGCACCCATTAAAAACTCTCTGCCTCCTTTTCTTTGATGCCAGTGGGCTGCTACAATGTTCATATTTCTGCAGTGACTAGTTTTATTGCATTAGCACACAAACACACACAAATCACTACTCCATACATATTCAAATAAATAACATAATTCAAATTACTAAATAACAGTAAACCTCAGCTGTGTAGTGAATAGTGTCATTTATAAACAGACATTTTGTCTGTGTTTTGCATAAAGCACAGTGTAATTAAGAAATCCATATCTTTCTTAACTGAGACTTTGTATTGTTATTATGTTTGTGACATTTTAGATCTCAGTCCAATGATCCATCTAACATTGATTTGTGCTTTAAATTTGTACTTTCTGTTTTATAATGGATTCACTGCAAAGCTGTTCTGAACTGATCTGAGAGAGTGAAGAGTGTGTCATTGTTCTCTACAGGTTTAGGGACAGTGGTATCACAGATGAAGGTTGTGCTGCTCTGGCTTCAGCTCTGAGATCAAACCCCTCACACCTCAAACAACTGGATCTGTGTGGGAACAAACTAGGATATTCAGTATATCTGCTTTCTGATGTATTAAAGAATCCTCAATGTAAACTGGAGAAGCTGTGGTAAGATCATATATACACTATACACTATATAAAGTATATATGACGTGCAAAACAAATCACAATTCTAAAAAGAAAAATAACAAATCCAAAAACAAAATAACAAATTATAAACACAATGCCAAATATAAAAACAAAACAGTCAAGCAATCAACAATCAATATGTACAGAAAGTAACAAATTGTGACCTGCTTTTTTCATGTACATGGTGGGCTTCTGTTCACTTTAAACCAGTTTTTGCCAGCGTGAAACATTTAAACAGTTTGCATGTTTACAGTGCAAATAGGCTGATTTGTTGGGAAATGCTTGACTATTACCAGACAAAATCACATAACAAAACAAAACAACCACAAGACATTCAACAACTTTCACCTTTGTCCAGTGTTTGCACTAATTTTCTCTATAATTTATGACTGATAAAAGTATCTTTGCATTCTTTTTAAAGTGAAGTTGCAGCTATCTCATAACTCTCATGCAAGCACTTGTCAGTGCAGGTAGCTGTTGTTTTTGCACTCTATAGTATTTTGTTGTTGTTGATGCTTCCGTCTGTTAAGTTTTGAAATTGAGAGATTTTATTGTGGTGACAATTTTTGTTGCACACAACACGCGGACACTTGTTTTGCACATAAAACCCAAAAATTATCCTTTGGGCTTTAAAGTTTTGCTATTCATAGACACTGTTGAGACACCGGCCGAACACTGTTGTGAGCTGCACAGATTAAAGACCGGCTCACACTTTTCAAATTTGGCCACAATTTGGCTGCCTGAGACAAATTTTGAAAATCCTAAAACATGCCTATAATCCTGGGCTAAAATTTTTACTCTTTGTTTGTTAGTTTGACATGTTCACTGACAGCTGATTAATGGCCGTTGAATTCAAGTTTTACCTCTGACGAAATTCTGTCAGTGTCAGAGGATTTGGCGCACAGTCCTGTAGTGTGACATCTATGATGAATGTCAAACTTTCTTCGTTTTTGAAGACAGTTCATCTGGAATTCATCTGATATGTTGCCTTTGCTATGATAAACACTGGTTACACCACTGTTTTCATGTGGGTGTGTAGTACTGCTCACTACTCTTCTTAAATATGCCGGTATTGCCGCTGTTCATATACTTTTCATGATAGCCAGCATTTCAGCCCTGTGTGCAATGCAGTTCGCAGTCACTGAACATTTCTAGGTTGATAATGTAAAATTACGGACAAGTTTTCTTGTGCGCATGGCTTTAAGGCTCATTCACTCCTAGACCTATAACTATAACTATAAATACAACTATAACTATATTTGTGTACACTTAAGCAAACAATAACTTTATTCTAAGCGCACACTGTGACAATTGAAATTCAAGCTATAGCTTTATTGTTATCTTTATAGTTATCATCCTTGGTATGAACAGGCTTTTAATCTCTCTCTTTCGCTCTCTGTCTGTTCATCTTTGTCTCTCTGTCTTAATTACTGCAACTCAAACCAAGGATTTAATACACATATTGAATTTTGCTTTATGTTTTACTTTCTCTAATAATAGATTCACTGCTAAACTAATCTGAACGGAGAGAGTGAAGAGTGTGTCGTTGTCTCCTACAGGTTGTGTAATTGTGGCATCACAAGTAAAGGTTGCGCTGCTCTGAGTTCAGCTCTGAGATCAAACCCCTCACATCTGAGACAACTGAGTCTGTCTGGGAATAAAATAGGAGACTCAGTGAATCTGCTCTCTACTGTACTGGGGAATCCTTGCTGTAAATTGGAGACATTGGGGTAAGATCATCTCTTTGATAGTCACACACGTTTTTGTCTTCAGTAAGATGTGTTCTTTAATGTTAATTCTAAAACCAAAATCATCTGCTTTAATAAATGCTCAGTAAACACAGTACAGTAAATCAGTAAATGTAGCTTCAACTGCATCTGGTAGTTGGATTAATACTCCTTCAACATTTCTTTTAAGGGTTCATTTTCCTGTTATTTTCTGATTGTCTGAAGCCATCTGAGCTTGTTCCGATTTCTCAATTTCAGAATTAACCATCTGAAACAATTTGAAGCTCAAGTCAGCACAGATCTACAAGTTACTTAATCATTTTCAGAGTTCATCACATTTTAATTCAGTTTATAAGCTGAGATCAGATGAGACCAAATATGAAACAATTGTGTGTTTGATCACATAAATTATTGAAAGTGGTGTAATGGGAAAACATGGGTCCTGTGAAGCAAATGTCCCTTTATTAGAGGTGCAAGTGACCATTTCTCCAGACAGATCCATCCTTATATCACTATGAAATAATATCTCACATTCAACTTTGTGTTCAGTCTTGAAGCACATGACAGTTTCAAACAGCAGCACTGAGCATCAACTTGCATAACTCTCATTCTATCAGCAGCAGTATGTGGAAATGCTTTTCATTATATCTCAGACTACAGACTCTTGATCTACAATTCAAATTTTGTCATTGTTCTCTACAGGTTGATGAATTGTGGTGTCACAGATGAAGGTTGTGCTGCTCTGGCTTCAGCTCTGAGTTCAAACCTTTCACACCTGAGACAACTAAATCTGTCTGAGAATAAATTAGGAAATTCAGTGAATCTGCTCTCTGATGTACTGACAAATCCTGACTGTAAACTAGAGAAACTGTGGTAAGGTCATATTTAATGCTCACTCATAAAACACAATGTAAAGTATATTTGTTCAGCCTCTTTCTGCTGCTGTGAGTTCAGCTGGTTGTCACACAGCAACACAGGTAAAGTAGTTCCTTGAAGCTAAGAACAGCTGTAACCCTCCAAATAAAGTTCTTTGTAATGTTCTTTAGTGCTAGTGGTTACTATTCTCTAGTTTTGATCACTTTGTTTTCCACAAAATAAAGGTTTATTTTGAAATGCCTTGAAACATTGTCAAACATGTTAGTAGAACAATGGTATAGCTACAGCTAATAATTCTACAAATATTGAAGGGTGAAGAAAAACAATATTTCAGGAAAAAAATCAAGTATTTATAGATATTTCTCTAATTTAAAGCAACAGTCTGTAACTTTTGGCGCTCTAGTGGTTAACAAAAAGAACTGTATGCATCTTGCAGAAGACCATTGTAGCCGGAGCTACTTCTCTCTGTTTATGTCTATGATGAATCATGCAGGTGCTGGGTTATGCTGCAGCAGTTCCTACCAAAGTCAGGTAGAAAAAAAAAACATATTATAGGTGTACCGTAGTGATTTAAATTAAACACACACACACACACACTGCAATACATGTACACATACTGCAATAAGCAGATCATTGCATAGTGTGCACAGACATGACCGTGTTTGGCTACAGTGCAGCACTGCAACTTCTAATGTAAAGTGAATAGGTCTACATAGAAAATTATAATTAACACTACAGGATTTGTTAATCTTGGTTGCTATTATAGTAAGAATGCAATATTATATGTAATGCTTATTTCATATACAAGGATGTCAGCCAGTCATAGCAGTGGGGTGTTTACATCAGAGGCTAAACTCTGGGCAGAAAATTGCCATTTTATAAGTTGTGAATTTTTTTGATTTTTGATGAAAGAAACATCCTAAGATTATAATTGCACCTTAAGAAAAATATGCAAAATAATTTTAAAATACACTTCATGCTCCCTTTAGTAATGGATTCACTGCTGTTCTGATGTGAACTAAAATGAGAGATTTAAGAGGTTGTTATTGTTCTCTGCAGGTTGAAGAAGTGTGGTCTCACAGATGAAGGTTGTGCTGCTCTGGCTTCAGCTCTGAGATCAAACCCCTCACACCTGAGATATCTGAATCTCTCTGGCAATAAACTAGGAGCTTCTGGTGTGAATCTGCTCTCTGCTGTACTGAAGAATTGTAAACTGGAGAAACTAGAGTAAGATCATCTTTCTCACATGTCTGTCCTCAGTAAGACCTTTTATATAAACTGTAAAACGAAAAATTAAAATAAATATTCAGTAAACACACTAAATGGCAGCACTAAATTACTCAAAACACAGAAACTGAGGTTCATTATTACCAACTATCATTAGTAGATTATTTTTATATCCTGCACAAAGCATTATTTAAAAAAGTAAAGTTGATCAATATGAAATTTAAACATCAAAAACCAAAAAGCTGGAGGTAAATGGGTGATGGGTGATGGGTGATTGTTAATGAGGCGTATATGTAAAACAATCACAGACATGGCAATCTGAGCAGATTAGTCTTATGGAAGGGAGGGGTATAGTCACCTTAGGCTCAGAACTGCTTTGAACAAATCATTTTGAAATCATTGCAAAATTATTCTAATATTAAATGTATATTCTGAGAAATTTACAATGTTTTCTTTCTTAGATGCATTTAAACCTGTTGTATGAAACAATATCTCACATTCAAAAATTCAAATCTCATTCTATCAGCAGCAGTATTTGGCAGTGCTTGTCATCAGTTCTTCTCTCCTGCTCTGAGACCAGAGTCAATAACAAACTACAGACACTTCAACAATTCACACTGTGTCATTGTTCTCTACAGGTTGATTGACTGTGGAATCACAGATGAAGGTTGTGCTGCTCTGACTTCAGCTCTGAGATCAAACCCCTCACACCTGAGAGAACTGGATCTGACTGGGAATAAGCTATCAGAATCAGAAGTTCTGTTGATCTATAATATGAGGGCTGATCGAATGTATAGATTGGAGAAATTATATTATTGTGAGTATATTTTAATTTCAAGCGTACCAATGGCCTAATGGCCTATATTTAGTAAAAGGCAGCTCCTCTTTATACTCTATACTTTAGTCTCTTCTGTGATCTGACTGAATATGCATATATAAATATTTTAATATATAAATATTTTAATCTCTTACAGTGAGTGTGAGTGATAGAGAGTTGTTGATCATTTACTGTTATTAATCTATGATCAGTTTTTCATTCATACTGTATCTCTGGCTGTACTAAGAGTATCCTAATATCTCTGGCAGTTTTTCATATGATGTGACAGCGGTAATGTCTCACACTCGCATGTGACTGTCTGTGTGTTTTATCGTAGGACTCTCAGAATTTAGACTTCAATCCACTTTCCTCAGGATCTGCTGATGGTGAATAAGGAGCCACTGCAGAGACACACAGTCACACATTCAACAGAGACTCAAGACACAGGGCAAATTCCAAAAAGCATTTCTGCACGCTTGAAGGGCACTTTGTGAAGGAGACGTCATTTGTAGGGATGTTCCAACAAAACTGAACACCTGAATTCTTTGACAAATGGCCCTTCCACAAGTTTGTTAGCGAAAGGGTGCATGTAGTGATCACTTCATGGAAGTAAATTTCTCATTTATGGTCATTCATTTTAAAGCTAGATATTGCTGGAGAGTTAGTTACAGCAGAAAAATTCAAGTTGTTTTGTTTTGTTTTGTTGTGATGTACAGTATGCATTTCAAGTTTGAATCATTTTCATAGGTAAGAAAGGTTAACACTAGTTACGTTACCTGTGTTTGGTAAATGTGACTGTACTTGCAGGGTTCAAAGAAGAGATGACAAGTTTTTTAAAAACTTGATTATAAAATGTATATTTATTTGTAATGCATTAACAGCAGTAATAAGAAATTCCCATTGTGGCTGCTTGTAGATGGTGTAATACTCAATATACACTGCAAACAAGTAATGCAATTTGACTAAACTAAAACACTACACTTTTAATCAACAACCCATAGTGTGAATAAGAGATTTATGGTGTAATACAAATGCAGCCTTGTTTATTATAACTGTGGAATATGATTTATTTATCAATATAATATGTTTGTCTTCAGTATAAACTTTGGAAAAGAAGATTTTTACTCTGAGAAAACCAGATATGTGTTGTAAATGTAAATAGCAAATCCACATATAATATACAAATGATTTCACTGAACTACTCTGTAAAATATCTTTATTTACATATTTTTGTATGGTAATCTATTAAAGTTTCCTAAATAATCACATTCTTTTACTCATTTCTTGCTTTATCCTCCTGATTGTGAACACAGATAATTTTTTTTTCAAATGATAAAAATATGAAATACATTTAATATTTACAGTATATATTCTAATAATTTAATATAATTATATTTACTATATTAAATTATATGTTATTTAATAATCAGTTATATAAGTAGATTGATTTGGAATTGTGCAGTACCAGTCAACAATAGGGTTAAATGCTAAAGATGTTTTTGTTTGTGTTTGTTTGTTTGTTTGTTTGTTGTTTTTTTGTACTGTCTAGGTCGGGCCAGTCATTCAAATTATTATTTGCCTTAAAAAATACATTTTCATTATCCTTACCACACACACACAAATAAAATAAATAAATACAAAAAAATAATAATAATTAAAAAAAAAAAAAAAAAATAGTATATAGTTACAAAATGATATTATATAGGGCTTATAATCTTGTGTTCAATTAGTCCGAATTAGTATTTTGTTAGGACAGTAACTACTAGAATTGCCCTGTTAACAGCATTAATGCATGCTCTGTGATGGGTGAGAAATTGCGGCGTAAAATTGGCCGATGGCGCAATAAGCAAGTGTGTAATGCTCTGCTCCCTTTGGCAATATTCCCACTTCAAGGGCTAGAGATGCTCACTTCCGATTGGAATTTGCCAAAGGACAGAGGTCGTTTTACAGGTGACTTCTGTGTTCATATTTTCTCTTAAGGAAAGTTTCAGTTAATTGATTGGTTTATTTTACTGTAATCAGATTAACGTGGTTTCATCGGTGTTGTCTGTGGTTTGTTTTAGTATTTGTATAAACATGCTACAGTACGAACACTGTGTGTTTAAGTGAACGTTGCGTCTCATGATCCTGTTTCTCCGGCTCTCAAGACAGATTGAGAGACAGTCCAGGAGAGCAGTGTGACGAGTCGACTGCCTCCCCCCCTTATTGTCAGCTGCACCCCGTCCGTAATCGCCGCCCTTCACCAGGCTCCCGACGGGAGTGGGCGTGTGGGAGGAGGAGGGGCGCCGAAACATCCAGGTCTGGCGGCGTGTGATGAGGCACACCTGATGTGAATGAAGCCTCATCACCGCCGCTGTTAAAATGCCGAGCGCGCCTCTCCTCAGGAGACCGGTCTCTTCCCCGTGCATGCACGCTGGTGTCCTCGTGGGTCCAGGAAGGGGTGAAGAGGGAACCAGCGCCGCAGTAATATGTTGCCGGACCCCGCGGGTCCGGATAAAGACCGCAATATGTAACGGCTGACGGGCCAGGATGCCGGGCCGTGTTAGTTCCCCAGAAGCGCCAGAGCAGTTAGGTGGAGGAGGACGATGCCGCTAGAGAAGGAGCCGCCCCTCGCACCCCGGACCTGCAAAAAATATGTTTTATTATGATGCAGCCGCCGGACTCCGCCCCTTACCTGGACCCTGAATTTTTGGAACACTACCCCTCCTTCACGGAACCCCGTCACTTCGAGGACACCAGATCCCCCTTTTGTTTTGGACACTTTGTTTTATTGTTTAATAAAAGCCTCTCCGAGGCCTGACGTCACGCCCACTGTGTCTGTCGCTTTGCTCCGCCCCCGTGACAGCAGAAACAGAGGACACAGACCGATCAAATGCAATGACATCTTTAGACCTTTATTTGGATAAGACAAACCCATCAGAACTGTGCTGACAAAGGGAGTCGCTGGCATTGGAAAAACAGTCTCTGTGCAAAAGTTCATCCTGGACTGGGCTGAAGGGAAAGAGAATCAGGACGTCCAGCTCATATTTCCACTTCCTTTCAGAGAGCTCAATCTGATGAAGGGCAAAACACTCAGTCTTTCAGATCTTCTTTGTATCTTTTTCCCTGAAACTAAAGAAATGGACATTTTCAGTGACAAATATAAAGTGTTTTCTTTGATGGTCTGGACGAGTGTCATCTGTCTCTGGATTTTCAGAGCGATGTGAGGTTGTGTGATGTAAGTGAATCAGCCTCTGTGGACATGCTGCTGACAAACCTCATTGGATCACCTCCAGACCAGCAGCAGCTGATCTCGTCCCCTCTGAGTGTGTCCATCAAGTGACAGAGGTATGAGGCTTTAATGATCCACAGAAGGAGCAATACTTCAGGAAGAGAATCAGTGATCAGAGTCTGGCCAATAGAATCATCTCACACCTGAAGTCATCAAGGAGCCTCTACATCATGTGCCACATCCCAGTGTTCTGCTGAATCTCAGCCACTGTTCTAGAGAAGATGTTGAGTCAAGCAGAGAGTGGAGAGATTCCCAAGACTTTCACTCAAATTTACACACACTTCCTGATCTTTCAGACCAACATCAAACATGAGAAGGACTATGAGAGGAACGTGACAGATGAGGACATGATCCTCAAACTGGGGAAACTGGCTATGAGAAGACCTGAGAGAGTGTGGCATTGATGTGACAGAAGCATCAGTGTACTCAGGATTGTGCACTCAGATCTTCAGAGAGGAGTTTGGCTTGTATCAGGGTAAAGTCTTCAGCTTTGTTCATCTGAGCATTCAGGAACATCTAGCAGCTCTATATGTGCACCTCTTTTTTATAAAGAACTGCTCACAGACCTTTTCTAGTTTGTCCTCTGACCTCTCAATGTTTTTTAAGTATACTTTATCAGACCTACATCAGAGAGCTGTGAATGAGGCTTTACAGCGTAAAAATGGACATCTGGACCTTTTCCTGTGGTTCCGTATGGGGATGTCAGTGGAGTCTCATCAGATTCTCATACAAAGACTAATGCCACAGACAAGAAGCAGATCTTACAACAATGAGAAAACAGTTGAGCACATCAAGATAAAGATCAGGAACATTGACTCTCCTGAGAAATCCATCAATCTGTTCCACTGTCTGAATGAACTGGGTGATCATTCACTAGTGGAGGAAATACAACATTATCTGAAATCAGGAAGAATAAAGCAAGCCAATCTCTCATTGGTCAACTGTAGCTTTTGTATTATTAACATCAGAGAAGAAGCTGGATTGTTGAAGGAAACAATGAAACCAGGAAATTGCAAGTTTTTCAAAAGCTGCTGCTTGTTATTAAAGAATCCAAATCAGTTCAGTAAGTATCTCTGAGGACAATCACTTCTATGTTAAACCATAAAAAAAAAAAAAATCTATTTTAAAATCTTTAATGCTGCAGATGTTGTCCAGTTTAGTGGTCAATATTTTAATGAGTTAATAATCAGTAATATACCATAAGATTCTAAAACAGAGAAATTATGAATAAATAATTCTGGTTTGTCACTTAAGATTTTATTATGCAAATAATGGAATTTAATAATTTAACCACAGACACTGTGCAGCAAAGTAATATTTATCTTTCTTAAATGTGACTTATGTTCTGCGCTCTTAGACCTTAGTTCAATACTCCATCAAACATGTTGATTTGTGCTTTCTCTTTAATAACAGATTCACTGGCCAAACTGATCTGATCTGATCTGATCTAAAGCAAAGTGTGTTTGTTGTCTACAGGTTGAGATATTGTGGTGTCACAGATGAAGGTTGTGCTGCTCTGACTTCAGCTCTGAGATCAAACCCCTCACACCTGAGAGAATTGGATCTGACTGGAAATAAACTAGGAAATTCAGTGAAACTTGTCTTTGATGTACTACAGAATCCTCACTGTAAATTGGAGAAACTGTGGTAAGATCAAATATGGCACAATGTTTTAGTTGGTCAATGGCGTAATCGTTTTCACACCAGCATACCCATGGGCGAACAGATGGGTGCAAGTGCATTTGCTGTTTAAACAACATGCCGCTGGACGTGAAAGTGATGAATGCGTCAGGCTGAAATTAGCAGAGAACACTTCGCGCTTAGTGTCTCATTGCATCAGGTGTATGATAGGGCCCAAAATGTCAAAGTTACATATTATTTATGAATGGAATATTTACCACTGATTGGGCATTCAGGATAGTAAACAGAATACAGAAAGTAAAACATTGTTTGACCAACTTTGTTTCTTGTACATGTGTGAATTTCACTGTTCACTTTAAACCAGTTTTTGAAATAGCAAAAGCTAGACTGTTACCAGACAAGTTTACAAAAGATATGCTAATGCATTATGGACCAATTCTCACTATTAACTAGTTGATTATTATCATGCTCATTAACATATTGCCTGTTTATTAGTACTTATTTTACATTTATTCTACATACCCATATTCTACTTACTAACTATTAATAAGCAGCAAATTATAAGTTTTTGAGGCAAAAGTCATAGTTTATGATTTGTTAATAGCGAGAATTGAACCTTAAAATAAAGTGACCAGTCAGATAATGGGACAGTGGTCAATCCCACTTTATATTAGGTGGCCTTAACTACTGTACTAACATTTAGATTAATCATTTGATACAATGCACTCACTGTGTACACAGTGACCTAACACAGGGGGAGCTTTAAGGAATAGCAACAAATAAAGGCCATGTACTGACAGATGTTGACCAACGTCGACAATCACAAGATTGCAGTATGTCACTGCTCAGGCAGACCAGTGGCAACAGATGCCAACACTGATCCAACAAAACCCAGAAAACATGTCTGTTGCTGTTGGTTGGCCTCAGTTTGTGCAGTTGTGAGTTGGCCTTAAAGGCCTTTAATGCCCTTTTATGAAGTCTTGATTTGGTTTTTGGGGTGTAGAATACGTTTTCATGCTTGTTACAAAAAAGTATTATTTTTCTCATATTTTACATTTATTTTGACAAATTATTTTGGCATCTCTCTTCCCAATGTGTCTCGAGCTGTTCTATACAGAGTGTTAAGAGTGTATCATTGTTCTCTATAGGTTGAAGAATTGTGGCATCACAGATAAAGATTGTGCTGCTCTGGTTTCAGCTTTGAGATCAAACCCCTCACACCTGAGGGAACTGGATCTGACTGAGAATAAACTACAAGATATGGGAGTGAAGCTTCTTTGTGCTGGACTTAAAGATCCTCACTGTAAACTATAAAGACTCTGGTAAGATCATCTTTCTGATAGTCTCACATCTTTTTTTTTTTTTTTTTTTTTTTTTGTAAAATATGACCTTTAATGTCAATTCTAAATATCAGCACAAAATATCTCTGATTACTGAAGATTAATTTAATTGATTTCCATCACATCACATGACCTGCTGCTCCTGTTTCTGACCCACCAAACATTTACTGGAGCTTCAGTTGCTTCTTATAGTTTGATTAACACTCATTCACCTGCCCATCTCTGTGTACAATCTTAATCTTCTCTTATTTTCTACTTGTTCTGAAATGAGTTGATTGTGTTCTCATAGATGTCCTAAAGATTTAACCTGAATGTTCAGACACTAATATGTCATTTACTGTGATTAAATTATATGCAACTGGGAACATGTGGGTCCTGTGAAGCAAATGTCCTCCTGTAGGCATTTATTAGAGGTTTCACCAGATCTGTCCTTATATCACTATGAAACAAAATCACATTCAGCTTTGTGTATCTGTGTCTGAAGCACATGACAGTTTCAAACAGCACCATTGACCATCATCATGCATAAATCTCATTCTATTAGCAGCAGTATGTGGTAGTGCTTGTTACTGTATCTCCTCTCCTGCTCTGAGACCAGAGTCAATAAACTACAACTACATCTACTTTTATGATGATCTATTAAAGTTTTCACCTAAATATTTTATATTATATTCTTTTACTGGTTTCTTTAGAGACTGGTTTCTGTCTCTGAACACAGTTCAGTACTAACTGTTTGCAGTTTAATTACTAATGTTGAATCATATTCTTCTTGATGGCAATTCAGAAGCCAACGTCAGAAAGCAGTAATGAGATGTCTTTATGATTCCAGATCCTCTTTAAGTAGTTAAAAAAAAAACATGCATCATTATTTTTTTCATCGTTATATTTCATGATTTTTTTCTAATTACATAAGATCTTCTCAGAAATTTAATTTTGACTTCATGATAATGTTGACACAACTACACAAAAGTGATTTTAGTGGTCACACACACTCTGCAAAATTAATTTTGCTGTAACTGATAGATATAATGGGGGACAAAATATTTTGGTCCCTGCTGATATTGTATGTTTGCCCACTGACAAAGAAATGATCAGTCCATAATTTTAATAGTAGGTTTATCTGAACAGTGAGAAACAGAATAACAACAACAACAAAATCCAGAAAAACGCATTTCAAAAAAGTTATAAATTGATTAGGGATGTGTTCTCCACCCAGTGGTCATCTCCCTGTACACCAGTGATTGCACCTCTGACCCCTCTGTCAAGCTCCTGAAGTTTGAAGATGACACCACACTTACCGGACATTCACATTGACTCTATTGTCAAGAAGGCCCAGGAGAGGCTGTACTTCTTTCGCCAGCCAAGTTCAACCTGCCACAGGAGCTGCTGATACAGTTCTACTCTGCACTTCTATAACTGTCTGGTTCAGCTCAGCTACCAAAACTAACCTCCAAAGATTACTTGTCTAGAGCTGGGGCTGCTGGGACTTGTAGTGCCCCAACCATGTCCCATTACATGTACAAAATGAGCACCGGTGTTGAGGTTTGAGATCTCCCTGGTTATTCCAGATGCTATTAGTTAATCTGAAATTACTGGAATAAATTAATAATTATCAAAGAAGGATGTCAAAAGATTTGTTGGTGAGACAGTATTTAGATCAAGAGTATAATTACTGTACTCAAATATATACTGATGGTTCAACGGATTCTGAATCTGGGAATACAGCACCAGCAGTAGTCATTTCAGAGAAAAATAAAATAATTAAAAGAACATCTAACTTTTAATCTGTTTACTTCTCAGAAATGATTCCAATTCATCTGGCCCTTCAGTGGATAGAAGAGGTTCATTTGTATCAAGTTGTTATGTGCTCTGATTCTTTATCAAGACTTGTTAGTCTAAAAAATGATCTAAGCTCACAGAGGAAGTGAAGACTGTAGTAATAAAAAGTTAACATTCAAGAGCTTGCTAAATGGTAATTTAACAGTCACCAAAGCATTATTACAGTATTTAAAGAAAACTAGTTTGATCAGAATTATATTTTTCTATGCCTTCTACATAAACGCTGTACACTCAACCCCAGTAGGTTAAGCTGTGTGCATTGCGTCCTCGCCATTAAATTCAAAGAAGAAAAAGAAAGCTCGAGCTCGAGCACGTAACGTGACGTCATCATCGCTCGCATCACAAATAAAAAGTGAAAGTAAATATTCAGAATTGGCGTACATTTAGACTTGATTGATTTTTTACGTAATATCAACGTGTTTTATGTGATCGTTTAGAAAGGCAAAGTCATGAATGTACGTGTGGATATCTGATAGAAAAAGTGGACGATGTTTTTTTTAATCGATGTGTAGGTTAATTGTTCAAAGTGAGTACTCAGGTCTCGAGACGTTTTACACTTCCGCGTTCACATTTTCGTGTTTTTCGTTTGTTTATTAGTGTTTCTTGTTGTCTGTGGTTTATTTTAGCGTTTGTGTTAACATAGCACTAGCAATGTGTTCCTGAGTGAACTCATCTTTCTCTGACTCAGGATCCATTAAGCTGAATTATTGTGTTTGTTTGATCTTTCTGTCTAGACTCAGTGGTGGAGATTCGATTTTGTTTCAACTGTTCAGACTAATCATGGATGACACACAAATATGCAGCAATGAAGATTGTTCTCCAAGATGCAGGTACTTAAATATGAATAAACACTAGCCTATATTAAACCACTTCTTTAACTGATAGAAGATTGGAGTCTCCATTGTGTTTTGTTTCTGTAAAAAAATGAGAACGTTTGTTTAAAACCATAAGTCCATGATGCATCCTCCTAAAGTGTTTTTTTTTAATGGAAAAAAAAAAAACTGTAAGATCTGATTATCAGAAATGATTATGATAATGATTAAGTCTGTTTGTTGTAGTTCAGTTCATCAAAAGAGATCAGAAGCAGAGCCCAGCTGTGTGTCTATGAGGAGCAACTGGTCTTTGATTCGGCCAATTGATTTTAAGAGTGAAGATACACAGAGCATTCTGGGGTATAATTTTTCAGGAAAAAAAGAATATAGTAGCTTATGGCATTTTATATTATGAGAATAGTATCAGTAGCTTCTACAAGACATTTTTCTTGCACATTGTTTTTAGTTTTTTATAGTCTTATATGATATTTAAATGTAAATGGTGTGACCCATTTATTACTGATAAATTAATATGTAATTTGTTGAATATGGTAATTCAAAAGATTCACTTTACTCTCTCTCTCTCTGTAATAGTTCAATTCATCAGAATAGATCAGAAGCAGAGCCCAGCTGTTTGTCTGTGAGGAGTGACTGGTCTGTGATTCGGCCAATTGATTTTAAGAGTGAAGATACACAGACTGATCTCAGGTATAGGTTTTCAACAGGTTTTCTGAAGGAAAAAAGAAAAAAATAATAGTACTTTCTATTAGAATTTTTTGAGTACATTGTTTATTTGGTATTACTTTTTTCCCTTCATTATAGAATATTTTTAAACATAAAAGGTGTGGCTCATTTATTAGTGATAAATAAATGTGTAACTTGTTGAATATAGTCATTTCAGCAACTAACTTCATTCTATCTTTGTTATAGTTCAGTTCAGCAGAAGAGACCAGTACGAGAGCCCAGCTGTGTGACACTGAGGAATGACGGCTCTGTGATTCAGTCAATACATTTTAAAAGTGAAGATACACAGACTGATCTCAGGTATAGCTTTTCAACAAAGTATATGAATTTTAAATATGGTGCAGAATACAAAAAAGACTGTATTCATTGTGCTTATTCATTTATTAAATAATGTGGTATTTAATTTTGCAGTAATGAAGTCCTCAAAGCATGTCAATCAAATTTGATGAAGAAGTTTGAGTGTCTGTATGAGGGAACAGCAAAGCAGGGAAACCCAACACTCCTGAATGAGATCTACACAGAGCTCTACATCACAGAGAGTGAGAGTGGAGAGATCAGTAATGAGCATGAGGTGAGACAGATTGAGACACAATCCAAGAGAGCAGCAACAGAGGACACACCGATCAAATGCAATGACATCTTTAGACCTTTACCTGGACAAGACAAACCCATCAGAACTGTGCTGACAAAGGGAGTCGCTGGCATTGGAAAAACAGTCTCTGTGCAGAAGTTCATTCTGGACTGGGCTGAAAGGAAAGAGAATCAGGACATCCAGCTCATATTTCCACTTCCTTTCAGAGAACTCAATCTGATGAAGGACAAAATACTCAGTCTTTCAGATCTTCTTCAAGTCTTTTTCCCTAAAATAAGAGAAATGGAAATATCCAGTGATGAATATAAAGTGTTGTTCATATTTGATGGTCTGGATGAGTGTCGTCTGTCTCTGGATTTTCAGAGTGATGTGAGGTTGTGTGCTGTTATTGAATCAGCCTCAGTGGACGTGCTGCTGACAAACCTCATTGTGGGGAATCTGCTTCCCTCTGCTCTCATCTGGATCACCTCCAGACCAGCAGCAGCTGATCTCGTCCCCTCTGAGTGTGTCCATCGAGTGACAGAGGTACGAGGCTTCAATGATCCACAGAAGGAGGAATACTTCAGGAAGAGAATCAGTAATCAGAGTCTGGCCAATAGAATCATCTCACACCTGAAGTCATCAAGGAGCCTCTACATCATGTGTCACATCCCAGTGTTCTGCTGGATCTCAGCTGCTGTTCTAGAGAAGATGTTGAGTCAAGCAGAGAGTGGAGAAATTCCCAAGACTCTCACTCAAATGTACACACACTTCCTGATCCTTCAGACCAACATCAAACATGAGAAGGACTATGAGAAGAACGTGACAGATGAAGACATGATCCTCAAACTGGGGAAACTGGCTTTTGAGCAGCTTGTGAAAGGCAATATGATCTTCTATGAAGAAGACCTGAGAGAGTGCGGCATTGATGTGACAGAAGCATCAGTGTACTCAGGATTGTGCACTCAGATCTTCAAAGAGGAGTCTGGCTTGTATCAGGGTAAAGTCTTCAGCTTTGTTCATCTGAGCATTCAGGAACATCTAGCAGCTCTATATGTGCACCTTACCTGGATAAACAACAAGAGAAATGTGTTTGAACAAATCACCAAACCAAGTTTGTTGGCCAAAGTTAGGGACAGTTTTCAACTCAGTTCATCAAAACATGTTTTACTATCGGATGTACATCAGACAGCTGTGAATGAGGCTCTACAGAGTAAAAATGGACATCTGGATCTTTTCCTGCGGTTTCTTTTGGGTCTGTCAGTGGAGTCTCATCAGATTCTCCTACAAGGACTATTGAAACAGACAAGAATCAGCTCTGACAGCAATAAGAAAACAGCTTTTCAAATCAAGATGAAGATCAGGACCACTGACTCTCCACAGAAATCCATCAATCTGTTCCACTGTCTGAATGAACTGGGTGATCATTCACTAGTGGAGGAAATACAACAGTATCTGAAATCTGGAACAATAAAGGGAGCCAAACTTTCTTCATCTCAGTGGTCAGCTGTAGCTTTTGTGTTGTTGACATCAGAGAAGAACCTGGATGAGTTTGATATTAATAAATTTGTTCAAGGAAACAGTAAAGCTGAAAATATGAAAGTTTTTCAGAAGCTGCTGCCTGTGATTAAAGAATCCAGATCAATTCAGTAAGTATCACTGAGAAGAATCACCAAACTGTTAATAAATAAAGAAAATATGAGCTCATAAATCTTTAGGGCTGCAGATGTTTTGACGTGTTTTCTAATCGGTTACCATTTAATATTTTAAAATCAGGGAAGCTGTGTCACACCCCTGTGGACTGTTTTGTTGGTTTTTCCCTCTTGTGTCCTTATTTGGTCTTTCCTGTTTTATTGCTTGTTATGACCTCATTGTTTAATCACTTACACCTGTCCATGTCTCATTAGCCTGGTTATATAAGTTTGATTCAGTTCTTTGTTCCTTGTCGGTTCTTAAAGTCATTTAATGTTAGTTTTTGTTGTGTTAATGTGTGTGTTCCCTGCTGTTTCTGCTTGTTCCTGTTCCCTGTCTGGATTATTTATATTAAAGCACATTGGTGTTATTTCCTTGTCCCTGCTCCTCCTTCCCGTACACAACCCTGACAAGCTGCTTATTAATAAATAAATCATATTTATTAATTATTAACAATGATTTTGCAAATAAAGGTTTTAAATATTTGTCATTTTTAAACAACTGACATTGTGCAATAAAGAAATATTATTTATATTTCTTAAATGAGGCTCATGTTTTGTGCTGTGACATTTTAGATCTCAGTCCAATAATCCATCGAACACGTTGTTTTGTGTATTAAGTTTAATAATGGACTTTTTTAAGTTTTAATAATGCACTTTAATAATGGATTCACTGCTAAACTGATGTGATCTTAGAGAGTGAAGAGTGTGTCATTGTTTTCTACAGGTTGTATAATTGTGGTCTCACAGATGAAGGTTGTGCTGCTCTGGCTTCAGCTCTGAGACCAAACCCCTCACACCTGAGAGAACTGGATCTGTCTGGAAATGAACTAGGAAATTCAGTGACTAGTCTCTCTGCTGTACTGGAGGACCCTCACTGTAAACTGGAGAAACTGTGGTAAGATCATATTTGACTCTCACACATGACTGCAGTTTCCATTGGGGCTTGACTGGGCTGCAGCCCTTGGGCACTGCCCAGTAGGGCCCCTGGCCCCTGCCTTTACAATTTTATGTTTGTTTATGTTTGTTTGTTTGATTCATTCAGTTATATGACAAAGATATGAGCCAGAATGGCTATAAATTGGTCATCTAGGGCTAATCGCCTCCAACTGGAAGTTTCAAGGCCATAATTAGATTACATAATTACATAATTATAAATTGGCTTTATTATTATTTCAGAGTGAAATCGGGTAATCTCTGAGGCCCCCTTATTATGTTATCAAGATTTTTACATCAAAAACCATAATTTAGAAGTAATAGGCTATTTTCTTTCCTGTTTTCAACCTCTCTCATCAGAACGCTTTTTTTTGAATAGGTGTTGGAGATCGGTGCCTTGCTCAAGGGTCTCACCTCAGTCTGGGTATTGAGGGAGTACAGTGTGTTTACGTCATAGAGTGGCACATTCCACAAACTGTCGTTTTGGCAGACTGGCTTCAATATAAGCTGTTTTTAGACTAACAAGAAAGTTTTGAAACTTACAGGATGTTTTTATAGTACAATGACCTTTTATATGTCAAAAGATCAAGGGAATTTTGGTTTCTCAGTTCATGACCCCTTCAATATTTCTACATTAAAAATGTTATATTTAATACATTAATCTCTTAGCATAAGTTATGCCCTTATAATTGCTGTGTAAATCCATTAATGCCATCTGATCTTGAATGAAGATCTGTGTAAATCAGGGGTGCCCAACCCTGTTCCTGGAGATCAACCTTCCTGCAGAGTTTAGTTCCAGCCCTAATCAAACAAACCTGTCTGTAATTATCAAGTGCTCCTTCAGATCCTAAGTAGCTGGTTCAGATGTGTTTGGTCAGGGTTGGAGCTGAACTCTGCAGGAGGGTCGATCTCCAGGACCAGGGTTGAGCACCCCTGATGTAAATCCAAAGATTGATTTTTGTTGATACTGTCATGAGCCAGGTTTGTTTTTTCTCCTTGTTTCTCTTTCTCCCCTCATTACTGCTACTTATGCTGGGTACACAATAAAAGATTTTTAAAATCTTATAAGATCTTCAAAACGTGAGAGACCACAAACATGAGGACAAAGAATCTTAGAATTAACCGTTTTGCTCCTATAGTGTGTGGTGTGCTGCAATGCGACAAAGACAGCACACCACCAATAGATTTTCAACCATTTTCAAACAAATAAATAAAAAGGACAAGCAATAAGAAAATTACATATCCTTAAACAAGTATAAATAATTACAAGTTATTCAAAGAATAGATTTAAGGCTTGAAAGTAGGAATGGCAGGAAGAAATTGCAATGATAGTGTCCAAATCCTTTTGTGCTGTGCCATGACTGCATTTGTTATGCTTCTGTCTTCTGTCAGCTTCTTTCTGATTGGATATTGCTTCGTTTCACAAGATAATCTCCAGATCGTATGCATGTTTGTCCTCAGGGTTCCCCCCACACATCAGGATTTGCGATCATAGTAGATATTCAACATAAGACAAACCCCCAAGATAATCAGGACATTACCTAGGATAGTCAAAGGGGAGAAATCTGCCCAAAATCAGCCCGATTATCTGGTGTGTAACCAACATTAGACTCAGCTGTTCTCTATCACGATCGGCGCTTACGCTGATTGCTTCAGTACCTGTCCTTTCTCTGCCTTGATTCTCTCTGCTACTATACTCTGCTGTTCCTTCAGCTTCTTTGCCAGATTATTGCTAGCTTCCTAACGCCCATACGTATGGTCTATGTCCTTAGTACACTTCAGTCTGGTCAAGTCTTAGTCCTGTCTTGTCCTGTCATGTATGTCATATCTGTTCTCTGCCAAGTTATGCTGCTGTCTGAGATCGCCCGCCCATTGCTGTCTGCAGTACAGAGTCTGCCATTTGGGGACTGTGCTTTCTCCCTGCGTGCCCGCTGCCAAGCCCCAGACCCCCTACTCCTGACTGTGCTTTCTCTCTGTGTGCCCGTTGTCAAGCCCTGGATCATGCTACTCCTCACTTCTCCAGTCAAGGTTAGGTTTTGTTTTCTTCAAGTTCTGTGTCCACCAAGAGCACCGGTGCATGACAGACTGCCTTAGTTTTCTTCAGTAAATAAAGAAAGAGTCTGAGCTGACCTCTGGTCTTCGGTCCACTGTTTTCCCTGACACTGATTTTATTTGATTAGTAATATCCATACAGTGTCTTTTTGTTCTGCTTGAATTTATTGATAAAATTTAAGAATCTGACATAAGAGGACACAGATATACCAATACATTTAAAAATAATGCTCATCTCTGGCTTAGTTGCTCAGTGTTATTACAGGGTTTCAGGATCTTCTCTCAACTGACAGAACACATCCTATATTTTATTGTATTATAATCCCTATTTAATACTACCTGTAACCTTTGACTAGGCCAGGCATGTTGCATATTAATTGTTCTAGGAACCTCAAAGCATATTTTATTTTTTGTGTATTTTTGTATGCTACAAATAACCTCAACTAGAGCATCATTATATGGGGGCCCAAACTTACACTCAAGCCCAGGGGCCCCCAGCCCCCTAAGTGCCCTGCTTTTACATGAAATATGATGTGAAGTATATTTGAAGTGTTCAGGCTCTTTCTGCTGTTGTGAGTTCAGCTGATTAAGCTGTAAATGTTTGAACACATGCTGCTCAGTAACATGATACTGCATAACTGAAGGTCACACTGAAATACATACTTTCACATCACAATCAACAATTCACTTTGTTCTCTACAGGTTGCATAGTTGTGGTGTCACAGATGAAGGTTGTGCTGCACTGGCTTCAGCTCTGAGATCAAACCCATCTCATCTGAGAGAGCTGGATCTGTCTAGGAATGAATTAGGAAATACACTGGCTCTTCTATCTGCTGTACTGGAGGATCCTTACTGTAAACTTGAGAAACTGTGGTAAGATCATGTATTACACAACGTGAAGTATGTATGAAGTGCAATACAAGTTACAATTCTGAAAAAAAAATTATAAACACAATGTGAAATCTAAAAACAAATCAAAACCTTCCTGAAAAGGTAGGTATCATTGGCAAATTGAGCACTTGCTGCTGTTTGCAAGAGACTGTCAGTCAAGATATACAGAAAGTAACAAATTGTGACCAACTTTGTTTGGACTTCTGTGTTTACTTAAAAACAGTTTTTGCAGTAGGGAAACATTTAAATCAGGGGTGTCATACTCCGGTCCTGGAGGGCCGCAGCCCTGCAGAGTTTAGATGCAACCCTAATTAAACACACCTAATCCAACTAATCAAGTCCTTCAGGCTTAATTGAAAACTGCATAGTATGGGTGTTGGAGCAAGGTTGGAACAAAACTCTGCAGGGCACATTTAGTGATAAAGGCAGCATCTGTTTATTTTTATAAATATAATCATATACACAGAATGTGATATTACATATTGTTTTCTAATACACTGCAAAACACTAAGGTGCATGCATGTATCTCCACTATTTACAGTAAGTATAAATAACACAGTGTAGGTGATTTCAGGTTTTGCTATCCCTATGTCATGTCTAGACTGTTTAGTTTGATGTCATTAGTTGCTGTGGTTCAGATTTGTTAATTGATTACCCACACATTCTTTGGTTTACTCGTTGTTTAGTCTGTATTTATTGGCCTCAGTTTTAACTGTTTGTTCTCGATATGATTTGCTTTTTCTGTGTTCTCTACAGGTTGTATGACTGTTGTGTCTCAGAAAAAGGTTGTGCTGCTCTGGCTTCAGCTCTGAGATCAAACCCCTCACATCTGAGAGAACTGGATCTGTCTGGAAATGAAATAGCAAATTCAGTGCACATTATCTTTGATTTACTGGCAAATCCTCACTGCAGACTGGAGATGCTGAGGTAAGTATCTGTCATCTCTCTGATAGTCATGCAAGTCTTCGTCCTCAGTAAGATGTCTTTTAATGTAAATTTTTAAGACTAAAATCAATGTGTGAAAAAAATGCTCACTAAACACTCTGAGGGTACCTTTACATGACACAAATAAAACTTCATTTACAAGACAAGGCTTGAAAATGCACACTTTTAAGAACTTTTCATAGTGAAAGTTTTTGAAAACAATTCTGTTATTGGCTCAAATGTGAATTTGTAAAAACCGTGACTTCATGCATACATGCTCTGTTCTATTTGCTGTGGCCCCCCCCGAACAGCCAGGGGCCCCTAGAATTGTCATCACATTTCTGTCCACTAGCAATGACCCTGGACATCGCCAACAACTGGCCTGGCATGCACAATACAGCAGATCTGTGCAAACAGGAATCATTTTGACAACATTTTCGCCTGTATGTGAAATTCTCCAAAAACGTAAAAATTTCCCAAAAACTTTTCCATTTATTAGTACATTGTTGTCGTGTACATGTACCCTAAATCTCAGCAAAAATGATTTGGTGACTGAAGTTCATTGTATTCATTTCTATCTCATCACATGACATGCTGCTCATATGGTTATGACCCACCAACCATTTACTGGAGCTTCAGTTGCTTCTGGTAGTTTGATTAATACTGAACATTTAGATGGCATTTTATGTGTAAAAGAAAGGAGGGACGTGACGTGTGGCCAAGTATGGTGCCATTTTTGCTGCGGTGCCCGGGGAGCAGTTGGGGGTTCGATGCCTTGCTCAATAATCACACCTCAGTCATGGTACTACAATTCCTGCTGGTACCAAGACTCGAACCCGCAATCTTTGGTTACAAGTCCAAAGTCGAGTTGAAGAGACAAGGGTATAAATGTGTTTAGTGTTATTACTACAATGATCAATGAGGGACTAAACAGTTATTTAGATTATCAGTGATAAAAGGAAAGACCCTGTTTATTAAAGGAACCGTATGTAAGAAATGTATTTCAGTTAATCATAAAATGGCCCTGACATGTCACTAGACATTAAGAAATCATGTTCATTTCAAATACTTATATCACTGACAACAGTGGTCCGGCCAGGATATTGTCATTTAAAAGTGAAAGTTGCAGCCCTCAACTGATGTTGATGTTGTCATGTTGTGTTTTGGTCTGAGGCGCCACCCTCCAGCTATCTACCAATCACGAAGTCAGTAGAGTTTCGTCATCCGGGTTGCCAGCTCTGCTCTAGTTACAGCTGCAGCTACGAACGTGTCGAATAAAACATGTATGAAGTTACGAAACCTAAAAGACCTCGTTATGAATCCGAAGTACGTTGTGACAAAGTCCGAAATAAAACAAGGAAACAAGCAAGAAATAGTAGAATGTCATGTAATCTTTCACATCACATATTTCAGCGTTATGGACGTGGAAATTTCCTCTGGCATTGGAATTGACCCTGGACTTTTGGATGCTATATTCTACCATAGCCGCTTTTCCACTATCGTGCCGAACGGTTCTTAGAACGATCAGGTCCGGTTCCAGTTGTGTTTCCACCTCAGCCTGGTACGGCACGGCACAATTACAAACCGTTCTCGGCCCGGAATTCTCGGCACGGTTAGACAACCGTGCCAAACCGTGCTGATAAGCGAAAGCGCGCTGTATGATCAAATAGCCAAGTAAACAGCTACGCTTCGTTCATAGCTCATGCATTAATACTGTCAATATGTGTTAGTTTTTAGAAAGGTTTTACCTTCTGTGTCTGTCTCCGTTGGCATGCATTTGTTGGTAACGTTATACCTGTCGTCGCCTTCTGTTTATTTTATTTTTTGCGTTGTTTATAGTTGTGTCCTTTTTCTGTCCCAAAAACAAAAATATCTGATACAATTACAATTGCGTTACCAAGGCAACGACTCACGCATTTGTATTTACATTCCAAAGAGTTCCATTATCAGCACCATAGTGGAAAATGAAACCGTATCCGTGCTGACTGGCCCGGATCAGCATGGAACGGAACGGTTAAGCAAAGAGAACGGTTCGGCCCGATAGTGGAAAAGCGGCTCATGTTTGTTGGTATAGGCTAAAAGCCCCGTGCTTCCGTACACAGTGGATTTTCCACGGTCGCCCGTGCTAAATGCGTTCATAAAAAGCTTTATATCGCACCACTAGCACGGTATGAAAACAAGCTTATGTTCCGACTGAAATGTGGTATTACAGTACATCTTTACGAAATATTTGGCTAATCGCCTTTAGTAAATGTTTGCGATACATAATTACTTCGCAAAACATCTCTCGTGAAGCATAAACATAAGTAACAGAAGAAAAAAAACTTATTGTGTAGGACTGGTCACTTGCCATTGGAAGCTCCTTGTAGCAGCCTACATTCCTGCGGAATCCTGCAGCTCAGCTGGCAACCTCGAGTCAGGGGGGGAGGGGGAGGGGATACGCCGATCTACAGTATTTTGAAAGTGATTGCAGTACCAGTTTTGGCCACAATCCTACATACGGTTCCTTTAAGTGAAACTCTTCAGTATAGCAGAACAAACTAACATACTGTATAGTAACACGTATCTGTAAGAATCATCACACTACAGCAGTGGTTGTGTCTGTTTGGTCCTGAAGCACATGACAGTTCCAAACAGCACCACTGAGCATCAACATGAATAAATCTCCTTCTGTCAGCAGCAGTATGTGGCAATGTTTGTCAGAGCCAATCCTCCCTATATTCAAAATACACAAGCTGCGTTGGCCCCCGAAACACCAGGGGGCCCCCTGGAAATGAATGTTAATTTCTTTTAATGTGGTGTGCTGTCACCCTTTCTAGGTAAAAATCAGTCGAATCATGTAATGTGGATGTCGTACAGTGTCTTACTCGAGACTAATAAAACGAGTTGAAAGTGTGCTGAGCCACGGAAGAGACAGCTGTTTGTCAAATGCTTTCCGTGAGCGCGATTCAAGATGGAGTAAACCACGGACAAATGTGTTTCGTCGGCACTGATGCTTGTCATAAGACAAGTGTCTACAGATACTTCAACTACAATTCACATTGTGTCATTGTTCTCTACAGGTTGAAATATTGTGGTGTCACAGATGAAGATTGTGCTGCTCTGGCTTCAGCTCTCACATCAAATTCCTTATATCTGAGGGAACTGGATCTCTCTGGGAATGAACTTCAAAAATCTGTGAATGTGAAGTTGCTCTCTGATCTGAAGGAAAATCTACATTATAAACTGGAAAAACTAAACTATTGTGAGTATATTTAAAGCTTATACTGTATGGACAAAAGTATTGAGATACTCCTCTTCATTACTGAATATTAGGGCATTTCAGTCAGACCCATTGCCAGATGATCAAACACCTAGCCATGCAGTCTGCTTTTACAAGCATTTGTGAAACAAAAGGTAGTTCTGAAGAGCTTGGTGAGTTCAAGCATGGTACTGTGATAGAATGACACTTTGGCAGTAAGTCCGTTTCATGAAATTTCATACCTGCTAGATATTCGACGATCACCTTTAAGTGGTATTATTGCAAGGTGGCAACTCTGCCTTGAAGTGGAAGACCATGTGAAGTGCATGGTGCATAAAAGTTGCCAACACTCTGCTGATCCATGCAGGTGCTTCAGGTGCTTGAACAGCTGGATGCAAGTCTCACATTACTAAATAGAATGTGAAGCGTCAGATGGAATGGTAAAAAGCACAACACAACTGGTCTCTGGAGAAGTGTAAACTTGTTCTCTAAAGTGAGAAATCAGGCTTCTCTGTCTGGCAGTCTGATTGGCAAGTCTTGGTTTGGCAGATGCCAGGTGAATGTTACCTGCCTGACTCCACTGTGCCAACTATTAAGTGTGATGAAGGAGGAATAATGTAAAAAACATAAACCACAATTTGTTAAGTTAGCTTAAAATAATGTGTTACCCTGCTGCCTTAAAATTTTAAGTTCAGTCAACTCAAATAAGTTTAATCAACTTGAAATGTTAAGTTGTACTAAGTGACAACTTAGATATTTGTGTTTGTTAAACTTAAAAGCTGGGTAAGTAACTCAGCTTCCTTAAAATTTTAAGTTGAATCAACTTAAATATCTAAGTTGTCACTTAGTACAACTTAACATTTAAAAATTTTAAGGCAGCCTGGTAACAAATTATTTTAAGTTGACTCAACAACTTGTTTTTTTACAGTGTATGGGGCTATTTTTCAGGAGTTGGGTTAGGCCCTTTACTTCCATTAAAGGGAAATTCTATTGCTTCAGCATACCAAGACATTTTGGAAAATGCTATGCTTCCAACTTTGTGGGAACATTTTGGAGAAGGCCCTTTTTTATTCCAGCATAACTGTACCCCATTGCACAAAAAAAGTCCATGAAGACATGGTTGGATGAGTGTAGTGTGGAAGAACTTGACTGGTTCACACAGAGCCCTGAGCTCAAACCCACTGAACACCTATGGGATGAACTGGAAGGGAAACTGCCTTCTAATCCAACATCAGTGCCTGACCTCACAAATGTCCTACTGGATGAATGGGCAAAAATTCCTACAAAAGCACTCCAAAATCTCATGGAAAGCCTTTCCCAAAGAGTGGAAGCTCTTCTGGGGCAATCGCATTCATTTTTTGCAAAAAATTGTGGGGCAATGCATTAAAAATGTTAACGTTTTCCCCGTTAACTTAATTAAATTAATGTGTTAAATTGGCAGCTCTAGAATATACTGTTTGAATATCTTCATTTCTTACTGTATCTGTGTATAAGTGATAAAGAGAGATTTGTTGATCATCTACTGTGTGCATCTATTATCAGTTTTCCATTCATATCTCTGGCTGTAATATGAATATCCTAAAATGTGTTTCTGAATTGGATCTGCTGATGTGATATGACAGCGGTGATGTCTCATGCTCATATGTGACTGTGTTTTTTATTGTAGGACTCTCAGTATTTACACGTCAGTCAAGTTTTATTAGGATCTGCTGATGGTGAACAAGGAGCTGCTACAGAGACACACAGTCACACAATCAACAGAGACTGAACACACAGTCACAAATTCCAAACAGTGTTTCGTGAAAAGGATGCCATTTGTAGGGATGTTCCAACCGAAGGGCCCTTCCACAAGTCTGTTAGCAGAGGTGTACATGCAATGGTCACTTTAAGGAAATAAATTTAACATTTATGGTCATTCATTTTAAAGCTAGATATTGCTCGGAAGTTTGAGTTAACATACAAACAGAATCATTCAAGTATTTGTTTTGATATATTATGCACATTTTTGTCATGCATTAAATATGTTTCGTAGGTAAGAATTGTTTAATAGCAGGTACGTTAGGTAAATGTGACTATATCTGTTTCAGGGTTCAAAGAAAAGACATAATTTGATAAAGTCAAGCAGAAAGCATGTTTAAAAAACTTTATCATAAAATCTTTATTCATTTGCAATGTAGTAGGCTAACAGCAGTAAGACATTCCTGTTATTGCTGCCTAACATTGTCATGATAATGCTTCAGGTGAAGATTGTAGCGTTTTGGCCAATCAGACACACAATTGTTAATTTGATTTACTAAATCAATTTTTCATTGAATTAACAAATAATCACAGACCCCCTCACTCAAGCCACAACACTGGCTGCCAGGACGTCTCCAATGGCCCACCAGGCCCCTGGTTACCATGGCAACCAGAATACCTCGGCCAGATCAGATAAACTTTACGACCTACCAGTATGTAGAGAGAATCTTCCCCTACTTAAATCTCTCTAAACAGAAACATACTGCTATAGGAAATAACTACTTTTATTCATTCACAGACAAACCTATCTTTGACCTTCCTATCACACATAGCCCCAGGTCATTGTGTATAGTTTTACTATTATTGCCTTGTAGTTTTATGTTTTTCATTGTATTGTGTTATATGCATTTGTTATGATAGATAACTGGTAGTATAACTCACCTATGCCATGTTTGGTCTCTTTGAATTTGTGTTTTGATGATCTAAAAGACGGTGTATATTATCTGTTGATACCTATGCAACATATTAGTGTTTTAAGAAACCTTAGTAGTTTTTGCATCACCACCCAATTAAATTACATATGCAAAATACCATGCTCACAGACAAAGAGTCGTAAACTTTCCCTCCAAAAGTGAAAGTCACCATTGGCTCTCAGACCTCCTCTCAGAGACCTTAAAACATCACATGAGACTTTCTTCTACTCTCTTCTTTCTTCACTCTCTTCTGCAAAATCTTCCGATTGCTGCCCGTGTCCAAGGACTCACAGGGAGCCTGAGCTGGCACAGGGCATGCCCAGCGTCATAGTCTTTTCATAGCTTCATTTTCTTGTCTCTCTCTAATGACTTTTCACTGATCCTTCCCCCATGTATGAGTGATTTCTTGTTTGTTTGTTTAGATTAGTTATGTGTTAGTCCTTCGTCAATAATAGTCCGGGGTGTGGTGCAACAGTCTGTGTAGTATGAAATGTTAGTGAAATGCACAGGCGACCTCTGGTGGCGGGCAGACCGGACAGGATTCATAACAGAGCCCCCCCACCAAGGAGCGGCTTCCAGATGCTCCAAACAACAAACAGTCCAGGGGAGCGGGACAAGACGAGGGTTGGAGGACCAGGGGACTGAGGTAGGACCGGCAGAGCAGGGTGAGCGAGGGACCACAAAAGCAGAGTGGACGAGACCGAAGATCCCCACAAAGCAGATGCCCTCCAGGGCGGAGTAGGCAGCGTAGGGGCCCAGAAGGGCAGAGAGTTCATATGTGGCTTCCATGGCCGGGACAGGACAGACAGGGAGTTCAGTGACAGCCTCCATAGCAGTGACAGGAGGGGCAGAGAGTTCATACATGGCCTCCATGGCCGAGACAGGACAAAACGATGATCTACAGGCTGGGTGTGTGTCGCTGGGCACTACCACCGTGCAGGAAGCTAGAGCAGATGTCCCCATTTTGTGAGGTTCTGCAGCCTCAGCCGCCAGCTCTGGGGAAACTGTGGCAGGCATCATAGACTCTGAGGATGCCGCAGCAGACGCTGCCACCTCTAGAGGCTCTGCAGCGTACGGCGCCACCTCTGGAGACGCGACGAGGCTCTGGGAGGTCAGACGAGATGTGACTTGACTCTGGACGATCAGCTGAGACGTGACTTGACCCAGGAACAACAGCAGTAACTTGACTTGGCTCATGAAGATCAGTTGTGACTTGATTTGGCTCATGAAGATCAGCTGTGACTTGACTCAGGAACAACAGCAGTAACTTGACTTAGCTCATGAAGATCAGTTGTGACTTTGCTTGACTCAGGAACAACAGCTTTGGCTTTGCTTGACTCAGGAACAACACCTTTGACTTTTCTTGGCTCAGGAACCACAGTTTTGACTTTGCTTGATTCATAACAATAGTGTTGCTCACACAGAAACATCCTTGAAAGCACTCAGATCAATTTACATTTTTTGTAATAATATAGTGTAAATTAAATGATCATGAAGTGCTCTTTCAAGTATATTTTAAGGGTAAATTTATATGTAATTTGCTGAACTCAGTAATTCAAATGATTTACTTCAGTCTCTCTCTGTTATAGTTTAGTCCATGAAAAAAAGATCAGAAACTGGTGTCTCTAAGAATAGTGAGTGGTCTATAATTTGGCCAGTTAATTTTAGGAGTGGAGATGCACAGACTAATCTCATATATAACGTTTCTGTGAAAGACATAGTTTGTTAATGATACAGAACACACACATAAGACATTGTGATTATTAAGTTATGTAATAATGTGGTATTTTAATCACAGTCATGAAGTCCTAAACACATTTAGACCAAATCTAATTAAGAAGTTTGGGCATCTCTATGAGGGAATAGCAAAACAGGGAAAGACTCCTGAATGAGCTCTACATCACAGAGAGTGAGAGTAGAGAGATCAGTAATAAGCATGAGGCAAGACAGATTGAGGCACAATCCAGGAGAGCAGCAACAGAGGACACACCGATCAAATGTAATGACATCTTTAGAGCTTTACCTGGACAAGACAAACCCATCAGAACTGTGCTGACAAAGGGAGTCGCTGGCATTGGAAAAACAGTCTCTGTGCAGAAGTTCATCCTGGACTTGGCTAAAGGGAAAGAGAATTAGGACATCCAGCTCATATTTCCACTTCCTTTCAAAAAACTTGTAGGGTTTTAGGTCAAATTTAAGTGATTCAATTGATAATCGAATCCAAAGGATTCGGAATCAACTTGATTAACTGATTCAAAGTTAGTAATTTACACTTTTATCAACTGTTCGTCCACCGAACATTCACTTAGGATATTTTACCAACTCTGGATGTTTATATTATTCCCGTGGTCATTGGATTATAATATAAACCAAAGCATTCGTTCCTTATGAGCTAGGTAGCAAAACCTAGGGCACAGGCAGTAGCTTTATGAACAGAAAACAAGACAATGTTCTTTTCAGTGAGACAAGAATTTATTGAACTACTCTAAGATACATGAACTAAACTACTAAACTGACACACACACACACACACACACACACACACGGTTCAAGGAATGAGAATCTATGGAGTTTGAAGGGAATCCCAAAACTACTAGTATCTGCTACTAGTTCTTAAATTGCAACCTGAGAAAACCATAAAAGCAGAGATTTATCTTTTAGCTGCTTAAGGAATTTTAGCACCAGTTCAGCAAGAGATTAAGGAGACCTTGTTTTACTTGCGTTCGGGTTTTCCTCTGTGGGCTCGTCTTAGCGGAGGGAATCACGTCACTTCTGATTGGTTGCTTAGTTCTTTGGATGACCTCTTTGGGAAGCCTTCGGTGGTGATTGGACAGTTGGAGAGGCTGGATTAAGCTTCGGTTGGTTGCTTGGTTACACGGATGATGCTCTCGGAGCTCAGGTGAGTGTTGGTGAAGTGTTTCTCTCGTTGCGAGTGTTTCACGCTGTTCACACTGTCAGGGTGTTTCAAGGTGCTTCCGCTGTTCGGTGTTTCACGCAATACGGTCAGTTCAAGCTTCGGCTAGTTGCTTGGTTACCGAGTGTGATGAGCTTGAAGTTCTCTGAAAGTTGGAGTTGCGGGGCGCAAAGACTTTGAAAGTTTCACGAAGCTTTAGCTGGTTCTGTAGAGTTCTGGATGGCACAATCGCGTAGTTGGTCGAGCCGGGAACGCCGGTGAGAGGCATACTCAGATGAAAGGCGACGGAGAGAGGCGAAAGGCACTGTGTTGTGATGGACATTTGAATTTAACCGGGCCGACGAAGTCCGACCCATGAAGTTGCGTTTCAGTCATTTGGGTTGCAAGGCGGGGCTCCGCCCATACTGTTGCTCATTTGTGCATATTTTAGCATAATGTCTTTCTGTCACATGGAGGCAACTTTCCTGCAAGAGTTTGTTGGTCTCTTCAGTAAGTGTTGAAATGCGAACCTTGTACATAATATCAACCTTTTTTTCACGTCGACATCTTGGAAATAAAATGAGCTTTCATTTAATACCAAACATCGGGCATCTTGCATACACACTAATAACTTTGTCTACCTAACTGGTTATACACACATTGGTTAGCTGCGTAGGCTACAATAAACACACCAAGCATATAAGAGACGTAGACAACATATAATTATGGGTTATTTGCGCTACTAGTAGTAGAGATAAATTATTGTCTTTAGGATCGTGGGTATAAGTTCGTGTATTCTTTGTTGGAAAGAACATTTGCCGTATCTGAGAGGGGAAGAAAGGAATGCTGAGTGTCACATTGTAGTGACCCGCGTACCCTGCGGGTGGGACGTGTCAATGTAAATCTGTCTTTCATGTTTGTCCGATTGCCAATTTATTCATTGTTGGTCAGCAGTTGCCCCGGGCATTTTTTTTGAGATGGCCTCAGAAGAGAGGTGGAGATTCCTCTTATCACTATTTTATCATTCCTTTGGTGCTTGTGATGGGTCTGGCTAATCACTCTCTTCCTGTGTCTCTTCCTATATCAGCAGACTGGTCAAGGAGCACCATTAACCATGTGGTTTGCACGGGGGTGTTTTGTCCCCTGGGGAGATAACGCAGGATTGATCCAGACAGTGTTATTGTAGGGATCAGAAGATTTTAATAGTCTCTTGAGAGTTTGTAGGGTTGGCTGTAAATGAAGTTTATTATTCATGCTGGTTGGAGGGGGCAGCTTTAGATTCTCCTGGAATGTCGTGATGCTGTCTCTCTTTTGGCGACTGGTTCGATAGAGGCCTTACAAACTCAACCTGATGAAGGACAAAACACTCAGTCTTTCAGATCTTCTTCATGTCTTTTTTGCTGAAACAAAATAAATGGAAATATTCAGTTCCAAATATAAGTGTTGTTCATCTTTGATTGTCTGGACGAGTGTCGTCTGTTTTTACATTTTCACAGCGATGTGAGGTTGTGTCATGTAAGTGAATCAACCTCAGTGGACGTGCTGCTGACTAACCTGATTGTGGGGAATCTGCTTCCCTCTGCTCTCATCTGGATCACCTCCAAACCAGCAGCAGCTGATCTCGTCCCCTCTGAGTGTGTCCATCGAGTGACAGAGGTATGAGGCTTCAAAGATTCATAGAAGGAGGACTATTTCCGGAAGAGAATCAGTGATCAGAGTCTGGCCAATAGAATCATCTCACACCTGAAGTCATCAAGGAGCCTCTACATCATGTGCCACATCCCAGTGTTCTGCTGGATCTCAGCCGCTGTTCTAGAGAAGATGTTGAGTCAAGCAGAGAGTGGAGAGGTTCCCAAGACTCTCACTCAAATGTACACACACTTCCTGATCCTTCAGACCAACATTAAACATGAAAAGGACTACGAGAAGAATGTGACAGATGAAGACATGATGATGATCCTCAAACTGGGAAAACTGGCTTTTCTGCAGCTTGTGAAAGGCAATGTGATCTTCTATGAGGAAGACCTGAGAGAGTGTGGCATTGATGTGACAGAAGCATCAGTGTACTCAGGATTGTGCACTCAGATCTTCAGAGGAGTTTGGCTGGTATCAGGGGAAAGTCTTCAGCTTTGTTCAGGAATATCTAGCAGCATCCTGTTCAAGATGGCGCCGATGTGGCTGGCTGGCCATCTGTCGCTTTATGTTCTGTTTGTTTGTTTATCTGTTTTAATTTGTTTTATTTGCAAGCCGTCATGCTGCACCTCTCAGGTGCTAACATACGATCGGGCATCCCTTTTAAATCTGAAAGTTTCTGCGAACATGCTGTTGTTACAGAATGGCTCTTATATTCCTCCTCCTTCACTGTCGTCCATACCTCGATTTTTACGCCGCTGGCCTTTCCCCTTACCTGCCAGGAGGCGCAGGTGACGTCGGGTGAAACGGGGTGGCATTGCTGTTAAGCCAAGGCTTGTGCTGCAGGATCACGGAGTCTGTTCGGATGGAATATTTGGAGGACGTATTGTTCGCCGGCGCTCCCTGGACCCGATCCAGAAATGGTTAGTTCCCCTGGGTCCGACTGTGGCGATCTCGGCATCTGGAGTATATTCTCCTGTATTTTCTCCTTGTTTCCATCATGGAGGAGTGTGTCGAAAACATCTTCGTTCTCTTCCCTGGGCAAAGGAATGCATGGAATCAAATCCTCTGCATCTTAGGATGGCTCTGATTAACACCAGATTGGTAAATAATAAGACTTTTATTTTAAATGACTTGTTCTCCACCAAGAATTTAGATTTTCTATTTCTCACTGAAACCTGGCTCTGTCCAGGCGATTTAAGCCCTTTTTCTGAACTTCTGCCATCCAAATGTTTGTTTTTTAACTCCCCATGCACAACTGGACGGGGCGGCTGACTTGTTTCTATTTTTAAAGATCATTTTATATATCGCTCAGTGGAGAGCAACAATTACAGCAGCTTTGAACTTCAAATGTTTATTTTGGAACTTGGTGATCCGCTTTTACAGTTTTTCTCAATTGCTAAAACACTATAACTAGTCTTTTGAACTAAAATTTCAAAACCATAATGCCATTTTTCAAAAAGCACACCCATTTCCCTGAACTATAAACACTATTCCCCTGCTTTAACACATGAGTCAGATTTGGTGAACTGTTACTGCAAAACTCTACACACAAATCCCTACATTTCTCAGTGCTTACACCATGTGATCATTTAGAAAGCACTAGCATTCAATATTGTTCACTCGAGTCTGCAAAGTTTGAGCTCAATTAGCACACAATTACCCAAGTGGAAACACTAGGAGTCAAAATCTATCACACACCAATCAGAACCTTCGATGGAGATAAAAGTGCCAAAGTCAGCTTAGTTTGGTGCATTTCTCAGATCAGAAATGAAATTCTCAAAACTACTTGTTCAACCTCCACATCATCTAGTCACTTGTGCACATTGTGCAATTTTTTTTTAACAAGTTGCGTTTGCTTTGGTATATTCATGCAGCTGATTATGCAACTGATTTGTCTGCGGTTTTCATGTTGCTATAGTCTTTCCCCTCAAAACATCAAGTCATTAGCTCATTGTATATGTCTTTGCAGTAAATGCTACATTTTTGATCTAGCTGTCAAGCATATTCTACACATTTCTATTAGACTTTTTGTAAATTTGCCATGAATTGTTCAAGTGAATACTGACTTTCACTAATGTAGAGACTACAGATCAACCGATGATAAAGCAGTTCTCTGTAATAGCTCAAAGGTACATCTCAACATCTCATGAACCTTCAGTTGGGAAGCATATATAGACAGAGGACAACACAAGAGTTACAAATTCTGGACTTTCTAATTTATATTTCGGCCTTTGCCCATATTTCTCTTTTCTATTTCACAATGACTTTGTAATGTATTTATATTTTATTTCTTTTTTTTTATGTTGTTTTTTTTTTTGTCAGACCACTAGTAAAAGTGTAACTGTGTATCCTATCTGGTCTTTTTCAATCAATATCCCGCATACAGTAATATGCAATTTCGAAGACAAAGAATAGGAGGTGAAAGAGGAAGAGGAGGAGAAGAAGGAGGAGGACGACGACGACAACAACATGGAAGAGAAATAGGAAGGGCAAGGGCAAGAAAACAAGCAGTCTTCTATATTTTAGCTGATGCGTGCCAGGGTTATAACCAATTAGAGTGTGATGTTGAGGAGGTTGTTTGGCCTGTCCCAGACCAAAGACATGGATGCTGGGGTAGAATAATTATTTTTGTTGTTGTTTGCTGTTTTGTGCTGTACTCTACAGTACAATAAATTAAGGATTAAAACACTTGCAAATGCATACATTTGTTGTGTTCATCATTTTTTTTTTCCAAGCAACAGTTATTACCAGTTTTCGTAGTATTGTTTTCAATTGATCTCATCAGTGTGTAAAACTGTGTTGTAGTGTGTGTGTTTTTGAGGGTTTGTGTGTCATGTCTAAGAGAAAAGTTTGTTTTTTTCAGCAAGATTGAGTTGTTTTGAGTGGAGAGCTTCATTTTGACCTGAATATAGTAAGTTCGGAGAATTGAGTTAGAAGTTACGGATTTGTGTTTAGAGTTTCGCAAAAGCGAGGCATAATTTCAAGAAATGTGTTTAAGCAATTGAGAAAAACTGTAATAGCGGTCATTTATCGACCGCCAAAATCAGATTCAAACTTTTTAACGAGTTGAACTTTGCCGAGTTCCTGGCTGATGTGACTCCTAAATATGACAAGCTTATTGTACTCGGTGACTTTAATGTGCATATTTGTTGCATGAATGATCATTTAGCTAAGGAGTTTACCCAGTTACTGAATGTCTTCGATTATTCTATTGGGGTTAATGCTCCCACTCACAAGGGTGGCCATATACTGGATCTAGTGCTTATGCATGGACTTAACATCACTGATACAGAAGTGATGGTTTCTCTGATCATAAGACTGTTATGTTTACTATTTCATGTTCTGCTGTTGTACCTATTGTCCCACTTTGTGACCGTTTTTCTCGGTGCATTACCCAAACCACTACAGACTGTTCTTTATCAATTTTTCATGAAGTGATGCCTTCTATTTCACTTTTTTCCTGTTATGTTAATGTTGAGACACTCCTGTCCAGTTTTAATTTTCACTTTCATATTTGCTTGAAATAGTTGACCAACTTAAACCATCAGGGTCACCTCTGGATATTATTCCTGCTTTTTTACTTAAGCGAGTCTATTGATTATTATAAATCGTAGCCTAGAATCTGGCATTGTGCCTGAATGTTTAAAGCATGCTGTGGTTTTCCCATTGCTCAAAAACAGAATCTGGACTCTTCAGTGTTAACAAACTTTAGGCCTATTTTTAATTTGCCTTTTATTTCCAAGATTCTGAAAAAAATTGTGTTTTCCCAGCTACAAAGTTATTTAGCCGATAACTCAATGCTTGAAACATTTCAGTCAGGCTTTCGTAAATGCCATTCCACAAAGACGGCTCTTTTGAAGGTTTTTAATGATATTTTAATATCATGTGATTCAGGGGATTCTGTAGTCCTTGTGCTCTTAGATCTGACGGCCGCTTTTGATACAGTTGATTATGCTGTTCTTATTGATCGATTAGAACATTGCGTTGGCTTAAGAGGTGTAGCTTTAGATTGGTTTAAATCATATTTGGAAAATAGGAGTTTTTCAGTCAAGTTGGGTGAACATTATTCGAGTAATGCTTTTCTGACTTGCGGGGTTCCTCAAGGATCTATTCTGGCTCCGTTGCTTTTTTCTCTGTATATGCTCCCTTTCGGTTCGATTTTTAGAAAGCACGGGTTGTCATTTCACTGTTATGTGGATGACACGCAAGTTTATCTGCCTGTTACACGAAATTCTATGAGTTGCAAATCACTTAAGGCTTGTTTGATGGATGTGAAAGATTGGCTTTCATCAAATTGTTTAATTTTTAATGATAAGAAAACTGAAATTATTGTTTTTTTTAACCCTTCTGAATTTTCAGTCTCCCCGAAATTGGATCTGGGTGAGATGTCATTGTATTTAAAACCATGGGTAAAAAAACTAGGTTTCATTTTTGATGATGGCCTAAAATTTGACCGTCAAATAAACTTTCAGCTGTGTTTGCTATCTAAAGCAAAGCCTTTCCTTTCTGTCAAGGATTTTAAAAAAGTAATTCATGCTTTTGTGTTGTCCAGGCTGGACTATTGTAACTCTCTTTATATTGGGATAAGCCAGACAGCTTTATCCTGTCTACAGCTTGTTCAAAATGCTGCGGCTCGACTCTTGACCGGGGTTAAAAAGAGGGAGCATATTACTCCTGTCTTACACTCACTTCATTGGTTGCCTGTTCATTTTAGAGTGGAGTTTAAAATTTTGCTCCTTGTTTTTAAATCTCGAATTGGTTTGGCTCCAGCATATTTATGTGAATTACTGAATGAGTATCAACCCACTAGATCCCTTCGGTCTTCCAACCAGGATCTTGGGTGTGAAGCTTCTCTGTGATGCTTGAATATCCTCGTTGTAAACTGGAGATACTGATAACATCATCTCTCTAATAGTCTCACATGTTTTGTCCTCGGTAAAGTGTGTGGCCCTAAATGTTATTTCTAAGATTAAAATTAGCTTGTTCAGTAAACATTAAATCTCAAATGACTGGCAATTCTTGTCATTACATGTCCTCTCCTTCTCTGAGTCAATAACAAACTACAGACATCTGAGCTACAATTCACATTGTGTCATTGTTCTCTGCAGGTTGTGTAACTGTGACATCACAGATGTAGGTTGCGTTGCTCTGGCTTCAGCTCTGGGATCAATCCCTGAACACCTGAGAGAACTGAATCTATCTTGGAATAAACTACAAAAATCAGGAGTGAAGTTACTTTCTAAACTGAAGGATGATCCACATTATAAACTGGAAACATTATACTGTTGTGAGCATATTTCAAATTAAAGCTAAAATGGCCCAGATTCAGTAACAGGCCTTATATGTGTGTAATTAGATAAAGTAAGATGATAATTTAGCTCTACTTTACTTTCTGTACTTTAACGTGACTGATCTATGAATATATGAATATTTTCATCTCTTACAGTGTCTCTGTATGTAAGTGATAAAGAGAGAGTTGTTGATCATTTACTGTTATTACTCTATGAATCGTTTTTCATTCTGTCTGTAATATAAATATCCTAATATCTCTGGCTATGTTTTTCTGAAATGGATTTGGTAATGTGATGTGACAGCAGAAATGTCTTATACTCATATGTGACTGACTGTGTGTTTTATTGTAGGACTCTCAGTATTCAGATATCAGTCCAGTATCCTCAGGATCTGCTGATGGTGAATAAGGAGCCACTACAGAGACACACAGTCACACAACAGAGACTCAAGACACAGAGACACACAGCAAACTTTTTTTTAAATTACACGTTCCACAATGATTTATTAGATAACCTAAATTCACTGTCATTTGAGACTCAATTTTATAAGCGATGACCCATGAATTTTTTTAGATTGACTAGATATTGATTACAATGATGTGAACACAAGTTTCACTTTGAGAAAATCAAAAACCCGATTAAAGAAGAGATAGATGTTGTAAATGTGTCTACCAGCAGAGGGAGACAAAGATGCTGCAAATAATGTATTATTTGATACTTTTATGAAGTTTACGCCTAAATCTTCCTGTCTCTGAACACAGTTAATTACTAATTGTTGTCAGTTTGTTGTCAAATTACTACTGTTGAATATTTGTCTGTCTCGACCTCACCAGTGTCAAGGTGAACACAGGCTCATTTTTCATTTGGTAGTCATTTTTGTCTGTCTGCCTGTTGTTTTATAGAGGCCCAATAGCAAAATCCGACTATATTTTTAATTCCTAGCTTTATTAGCTTTATTAAAGGCTTTATGAATGACACAAACTACTGTTGCATATTAATCCATGTACTGACCTACACAAACTACTTAAACATTTGGAAGATGACCGAGCCAATGAGAGTAGTTGTGGGCGGAGATACTCGAGAGGCAGCTCGAGAGGCGAGTGCAGTGCTGAGAGTTTGACCGCTTGAAGATGAAACCTGAAGATGGTCGTTGACGAGGCTGCAATCGTACATTATGGCTGATTTGAGTTAAAGTTATGGAGCATTGTCGATAGATGCCGTATGGAGATACACGTCGTCGATTTCTAGAAAAACAAAACGCCAAATGCAGGTAAATTTTCTGCTCAGCTGGTGAATGTCGGTAGCAGTATCACATGCCATTCTGTCCACAGCCCGCTAGTCTCGTTATAGCCTCATGTTTTGATTTACGGACCCTTCTACTGTTTTACGCCCTAAGAGATTCATTCCCCAACGCTTAACCGTTATTTTACTCTATATTATGTGAATACTATGAATTTAAAGTCATGAGCATTTTTCCATTTCGCAAAAGTTTATCATAACAATAAGAAAACGCAAGCATTTAAAGTAAAATATGCGTTTTAATATTTGTTGTTGAACAAATAGATTTACAATAAATTATATTTTTATAAGAACAGATGATTTTTAGAGTATTTTACAGGGAATATATATGTAGAAAAGTGAAAATGTGTTCCTGCAGACCATTAATTATCTGATCTGTTTTAACTTGTGCTTTTTAAATGTATTATTATCGATTTTTTTTAGCTTTATAAATATCTTTAGCTAATGATTTTAAACTGTTCTGTTTTACAACTGTGAACTAACTTCAGTTTATAATGTAACATTTAAATATTAAACTTTTGTAATATAATAATTAATATCATGTATTTATATTTATTTTTGCAGACACATTTATCCAAACAGGCTTATAAATGCTACTGATCTATATAACCTTATAAAGATAGGCATAATGTATTTAATTATTATTTTTTATTTTTTTTTAACAGAGCTGGTGCTGTTTTTGGCACACATCAGTTCACACCTGCAGTGAAGCCACAGACTCCAACAACACAGTTCACCAGTAAATGTTGGGAATATTTGATCGTCAAACTCCCGGTGTGACAAATTAAAAGTGTGTGAAATACTATGGAAAAGATTAAAAAAGAAGAGTGAAGACATGAGCAAGATACATGAAATACTGAGAAGCAAAGAGGTTGGTGTCTTTTCTTGATTTTTATTTTATTTATTTATTTATTTTTGTATTATTAATATCTGAGAAATATTAAGGTAAGGTTATATTATCAGGAAATGGCAGAACTAAGGTCTGATAATTGATGCTCACAAACAAATACTTAACTCTATTGTTTTTTTTTTTTTTTTTTTTTTTAACTAAACCTAACTTCTTAATGTTTATTTTAGACCAAATGAATGACCAAGTGCACAGTCAAGAGCTGAATGAAGTCAAGAACCATGATCACAAAAAAGAATTTATCACGAAACGGAAGAACTACAAAGACCAATAAGTCTTTCACTTGCCCTGAGTGTGGAAAGAGTTTCACACTAAAAGGAAGCTTTAAAAAGCACCAACTAATTCATAATGGTGAGAAGCTTCACAAATGCCCTCAGTGTGGAAAAAGCTTTACACGAAAAGGCCACCTTAACAGACACATAAGAATACACACTGGAGAGAAACCTCATGCATGTCACCAGTGTGGAAAGAGTTTTTCACAAAAAATTCATCTCAGTCGTCATCTGCACAGTCATGAAGAAATACTCAGCTGTGATCAGTGTGGCAAGAAGTTTAGATCCTCATCATATTTTAACAAACATCTGACAGTTCATGCAGTTGAGAGGCCGTACTTGTGTCCGGTGTGTGGAAAGAGTTTTTCACGGCTGGCCAATTGCAAAAAGCACCAGAAGATCCATTCTTTGGTGAAAAATCATGTTTGTGTTGAGTGTGGAAAGACCTTCATTACATCTGAATATCTGCGAAAGCATCAGAAAACTCACACTACAGAAAGACCGTTCACCTGCTCTCAGTGTGGTTATAGTTTCAGAGAGAAAATCCACCTTAACAAACACATGAGGGTTCACACTGGAGAGAAGCCGCACATGTGCCGTCAGTGTGGGAAGAGCTTCATACAACTGTCAGGTCTCCGTTATCATACGCATCTTCACTCTGGGGAAAAACCATATAGTTGTGATAAGTGTGGGAAAAATTTTACATCGTCATCCATTCTGAAAAGCCACCTGATTGTGCACACGGATGAGAGGCTTCATAAGTGCTCTGTCTGTGAAAAGAGTTTTTCACGACCATATGTTTTGAAACAGCACCAAAAACTACACAATGCTGTGCGGGATCACATGTGTTTTGAATGTGGGAAGAGCTTTACAGCAGCTAGTCATCTGACGAAACACCAAAGAATTCACACCAGAGAAAAACCGTTCAGCTGCCTGAAGTGTGGAAGGAGTTTCACTCAAAAAAGCCACTTAAACAAGCACATACAAACACATAAGTTGCTACCATTGCTCAAATAACAGTAAATAATCTGAATTTCTGATCAAGCAAATGTTTTTAAGTTGTTCAAAGAAAGCTGTTTTTGCATTGTTGTTCAAATAAAGTTATGAAATTTCACAAGATTTGTAAAATAGTTTTTGTTAATACAGCCTTGTTAATACATGAAAGAAGAAATACAAAAATCTGAATCAGAAATCTGTATTGGCAAACATAAAACAAAATTTTAGTCTGATAATAATTTGTGACGTTCAAACTAGACTACCAAACTAAAAACAAGACAGCACAAAAAGATTAGCTTAATAAATAAACACAGAAACAAAGTAATGGGGGTTCAAAACATTACATTTATCACACTGATGGAAGAAAGTGTAAATATTTGTTGGGGATGAGTAAATCATTTTGAAGTAATTAGAAGAAACTTTTTAAAATCTGAAGAAATTTCTTTCACAACGAAGAACCTTTTGTATAATGGAAAGGTTCTTCACATGTTAAAAGTTCTTTATGGAACCATTTCTGTGGCATCATGTGAAGCATCTTTACTTTTAAAAGGAAATAGTCCCCAAAAATAAACATATCACACAGAAATTAACAAGTAATATTTCATATTATCATTCAAGAAAAAAGAAAAACACAGTTGTTCAGGTACTAAGAATGTTATTGACAAAATTAAAGGTATTTCTGACACTGCTATTACAAAGTGGGACTTTCAAGTGTTGAAATTTCTCTGTAATATTTGGTAAATGGCTTTCTAAGGCAAAGGAGTCAAGAAGCTCTCTGATCATAAAGGAAATAAATAATATTTTATGTCTATTCTCACATAATGAACAGGCAGGAAGAAGTTGTATTTACTGAAGGAAGATCATGCATTTATGCAGAGAAGGCCAAAGGTGCATTTATCAAATCAAGGGCAAAATAGATAGAATTTGGAGAAACAAATTATAATTTTTTTTTACTACATATTCTAATCACTTTAATACCTAAACCAAATAAAAAATACACATTTTTTTAGATAAGCGATGCCCTGTAACTTAAAATTGTTAGCTGTAGTATATGTTAGGACACTAAAACCCTGTTTAGAATGAGTTATTCCACTCACACAATGTGGTTTCTTGTATTACTCTGAATTCGTTAATCATGCAGTAGCTCATTTTGTTTTTGTTTAGTAGATTTTGTAGATTTCCACAAGGCAGTTGATAGAGCAGAGCATGCCATTATGTATGATGCTTTAAGACAATTAGGCTTTGGTCCAAAATTTGTGAAAACTGAAGAGGCGCTGTATAAAGGGTTCAATAGTAGTATATCTTTGTTTAATTGAACCTCCCCCAGGTTTTGTGACTGGGAGAGGTATCAGGCAAGGATGTCCTATTTTCTTTTTTGTTTTTGTTGGTTGCAGAGCTTTTGTACAGTACATTGTTCTAATATTGAAGGCATCCAAATAAAAGATCATACTATCTTGAACAGTCAACTTACAGATGATACATGTATCTTTCTAAAGGATAAAATGCAAGTCCCTGTTATATTAGAGGTGTGATGATTTGTGATACATTTTACAGTGTAATTAAAATGGATAAATCTATGATCCCCTTTTTGGACTGTAATAGCTTCCATTATAGCTGATAATACATTCAATTCAATTCAATTCAAATTTATTTGTATAGCGCTTTTCACGATACATATCGTTGCAAAGCAGCTTTACACCAAATTGACATTTTTACTATATATGTAGTAGTAGCTTGATGTACATATGGTAGAGATGTCTGGTAAAGATCAATTAATGACGTAATCAAACAGACAAAGAACACTATAAATTTGTAGCAGAATTTGGTAGTGCTGTATGTTTTCAGGGTTGGCATCAGGGTTGGCATCATCTGAAGTCCTCTGAAGGGTTGGCATCATCTTTTCTTAAGTGTTCTGGATCCACAGATTCCTAGTTACCATGGGATGTCAATCCCATGGCAAAAACAGAGAACAAATAGGAACATAATTAGCGTAGCTGCTGTTCAAACTAAGAAAAGGAAGGTTTGTTAAACCAGAGCTAAAAGATTAAAATGAACATTTGATCAGATATAGCTGCAGAAAAAGTTTATGAGATGCATTATTTGAATGCTTGGCTAAAAAGATGTGTCTTTAATCTAGATTTAAATAGAGAGAGTGTGTCTGAACCCCGAACGTTATCAGGAAGGCTGTTCCAGAGTTTGGGTGCCAAATGTGAAAAAGCTCTACCTCCTTTAGTGGACTTTGCTATCCTAGGTACTACCAACAGTCCAGAGTTTTGTGACCTTAGGGAGCGTGATGGATTGTAGCGTGGTAGAAGACTAGTTAGGTACGCAGGAGCTAAACCGTTCAGTGCCTTATAGGTAAGAAGTGCGATTTTGTAGCTGATGCGGAACCTAATAGGCAGCCAAGTGCAGAGACTTTAAAATTGGGGTAATATGATCATATTTTCTTGACCTGGTAAGGACTCTAGCAGCTGCATTTTGGACTATCTGTAGCTTGTTTATTGAAGATGCAGGACAACCACCTAATAGTGCATTACAATAGTCCAGTCTAGAGGTCATGAATGCGTGAACTAGCTTTTCTGCATCAGAAACAGGTAACATGTTTCGCAGCTTGGCAATGTTTCTAAGATGGAAGAATGCTGTTTTTGTAACATGAGAAATATGATTTTCAAAAGACAAGTTGCTGTCTAATATAACACCCAGGCTTTTGACTGTAGTGGAAGTAACAGTAACATTAAAGGTATTAATTATTCTTGAGAAGATTCATATACATAAAGCTAAATAAATGTCTACTACACCCTCCTTCCTATATTTCTCATTGAATAAAATGTGACCCTGGACTACAAAACCAGTCTGAAGTAGCACAGGTATATTTGTAGCAATAGCCAAAAATTTATTGTATGGGTCAAAATTATCGATTGTTCTTTTATGCCACAAATGAGTAGGATGTTAAGTAAAGATTATGTTAAGTGAAGATATTTTGTAAATTTCCCACCGTAAATATACCAAAACGTAATTTTTGATTAGTAATATGCATTTCTAAAAAAATAATTTCTCAGTATTTATTTATTTATTTATTTATTTTAATTTTTTTTATTTATTTATTTATTTATTTTTTGCACCGTCAGTTTCTAGATTTTGTGTAAGCAATTTTTGGTTAGCATCGCGTTTTTCCCCTGTGTTGAGTTTTCAGACAGTCATTTACATACACTGTAGGTGAATATCCAACAAATATCGAACCTATGAATAACTTGCCTTGCTATATCCTAACATTATACGAAGTGAATGCCTGCAATCATTTACTTAGGGAAAAGATTTGAGATCGAGCACGTACGTGACATCACAATAAAAAGTGAAAGTAAATAGCCTATATTCAGAGTTGATGTTTCGCCATTTATATTTTCGTCGGAATCGATTCTTTAAGGAATATCATCCTGTTTTATGGGATCCTTTAGAAAGCAAAGTCATGGATATACATGTAACTATTTAACAGAAAAAAAAAAATATATATATATTTTTTTTTTTGTTTTATCAAGGTGAGTACTCACGTGACATTTACAGGTGACTTCCGCATTCATAATTTAAAAAGCGTTGTTTTCATTTGTGTTTCTTGTTGTCTGTGGTTTATTTTAGCGTTTGTGTTAACATACGACTGACTCTGTGAACGCCGCGTCTCATGTCCCTCCGACTGTTCGTTTGTCATTTCCATCCAGAGTCAGTAGTGAAAATCAGATTCTGTTTCAACTGTTCAACTTCATCATGAATGACACAAAAACATCTAGAGATGAAGATTTTTCTCCAGGATGCAGGTACTTTGAATAAACATTAAAATAAAATAAAATAAAATAAAATAAAATACTTAAATCGCTTCTAATTAATAGAAGACTGGAGTCATTATTGTGTTTTGTGTCTGTAAGTTTAAGTTAAAATGAAAAAAGGACAGTAAGATTCTAAAGCATCCTCATAGCATGCTTTTTGATGAAAAATATTTTTTTTTTTTTTTATTTGTTTTTTACTCAATTATAACCATAAAGAATCTGTTCTGTTATAGTTCAGCTCAGCAGAAGAAACCACCTAGCTGTGTGTCTATGAGGAGTGACGGGTCTATGGTTTGGCCAATTGATTTTAAGAGTGGAGATACACAGACTGATCTCAGGTATATTTTTTTTTGAGGAAAAAAATATAGTTTGTCATTTACTAACAGAAAAATATCAGTAATATTTTCTGCTAAATATTTCTTGCATTGTTTGTTTATTTTTATTTTTTATTTTTTTTATCTTTACCTGATATTTTAATGTAAAAATTATTATGTATAAATTTGTTGAATGGTAATTCAATTTAAATCTCTCTGTTATAGTTCATTTCACCATAGGGGATCGGAACCAGAGCCCGGCTGTGTGTCTGTGATGAGTGACTGCTCTATGATTCGAAAAATTGATTTTAAGAATAGAGATACAAAAACTGATTTCAGGTATGACATTTCTAAAAAATAAATAAATAAAATAAAAATAAAAAATAAAAAAATAAAAATAAGAAAGCAGTGTGTCATTTTATATGTTAAGAATAGTATCAGTTGTATTTTTTACAAGAAATTCTTTCTGTAAATTGTTTATAGTTTTTTTTTATCTTTATGTGATATTTTTATGTATAAAATGTGGATTATTTATTAGTGATAAATTAATGTGTAATTTGTTAAGTACAGTAATTACAACAATTAATTTAACCTATCTTTGTTTTAGTTCAGTTCAGCAGAAGAGATCAGAACCAGAGCCCAGCTGTGTGTCTGTGAAGAGTGATGAGTCTAGGATTCAGCCAATACATAAACAGACTGATCTCAGATAGCTATAGCTTTTCAACAAAATATATGATTTGTAGATATGATGAGAGCTCAATCTAATGAAGGACAAAACACTCAGTCTTTCAGATCTTCTTTATGTGTTTTTTCCTGAAACCAAAGAAATGGAAATATTCAGTGATAAATATAAAGTGTTGTTCATCTTTGATGGTCTGGACGAGTGTCGTCTGTCTCTAGATTTTCACAGTGCTGTGAGGTTGTGTGCTGTTATTGAATCAGCCTCAGTGGACGTGCTGATGACGAACCTCATTGTGGGGAATCTGCTTCCCCCTGCTCTCATCTGGATCACCTCCAGACCAGCAGCAGGTGATCTCGTCCCCTATGAATGTGTCCATCGAGTGACAGAGGTACGAGGCTTCAATGATCCACAGAAGGAGGAATACTTCAGGAAGAGAATCAGTGATCAGAGTCTGGCCAATAGAATCATCTCACACCTGAAGTCATCAAGGAGCCTCTACATCATGTGCCACATCCCAGTGTTCTGCTGGATCTCAGCCGCTGTTCTAGAGAAGATGTTGAGTCAAGCAGAGAGTGGAGAGATTCCCAAGACTCTCACTCAAATGTACACACACTTCCTGATCCTTCAGACCAACATCAAACATGAGAAGGACTATGAGAAGAATGTGACAGATGAAGACATGATCCTCAAACTGGGGAAACTGGCTTTTCAGCAGCTTGTGAAAGGCAATGTGATCTTCTATGAGGAAGACCTGAGAGAGTGCGGCATTGATGTGACAGAAGCATCAGTGTACTCAGGACTGTGTACTCAGATCTTCAGAGAGGAGTTTGGCTTGTATCAGGGGAAAGTCTTCTGCTTTGTTCACCTGAGTGTTCAGGAACATCTAGCAGCTCTATATGTGCACCTCTCCTTCACCAACAACAGGATAGATGTGTTTGAACAAATGACCAGTCAGTATTCATCTAAATTTAACGACAGAATATGTTTATCAGAATATGTTTCATTATCTGAGCTGCATCAGAGAGCTGTGAATGAGGCTCTACAGAGTAAAAATGGACATCTGGACCTCTTCCTGCAATTTCTTCTGGGTCTGTCAGTGGAGTCTCATCAGATTCTCTTACAAGAACTAATGAAACAGACAAGAAACAGCTCTGACAGCAATGAGGAAACAACTGAGTACATCAAGATGAAGATCAGGACCATTGACTCTCCAGAGAAATCCATCAATCTGTTCCACTGTCTGAATGAACTGGGTGATCATTCCCTAATGGAGGAAATTCAAAGGTATCTGAAATCTGGAACAATAAAGGGGGCCAAACTCTCTTCATCTCAGTGGTCAGCTGTAGCTTTTGTGTTGTTGACATCAGAGAAGAAGCTGGATGAGTTTGATCTTCATAAATTTGTTGTAGGAAACAAAGCTGAAAATATGAACGTTTTTCAGAAGCTGCTGCCTGTGATTAAAGAATCCAGATCAGTTCAGTAAGTATCACTGAGAACAATAACTTCACTGTTCAACTGAAATTATGAGTATACTGCAGGTGTTGTCCAGAATTTAGTAAGTATTGTTATTTGCTTTCTGTACACTAACATTGTACAATTTTGGAGAAGTCAGAGAAGTTGCATATGAATTAGGATTTTCAGGATTTCAGGTTACCACAGTTAGTGTGCAACAAAGAAATATAATTCATGTATTTATTTACATGTTTGATGGATCATTGGTCTGATATTGATTTTTGCTTTAAGCTTGTACTTTCTCTTTAGTGTATTCACAGAGGAACTGATCTGATCTGAGAGAGTGAAGTTTGTGTCATTGTTCTCTACAGGTTGAGTTATTGTGGTTTTACAGATAAAGGTTTTGCTGCTCTGGCTTCAGCTCTGAGATCAAACCCCTCACACATCAGAGAAATGAATCTCTCTGGGAATAAACTAGGAATATCAGTGAATCTGCTGTCTGCTGTACTACAGAATTATTTCTGTAAACTGGAGAAACTGTGGTAAGGTCACATTCAAAAAATGTAAAGTGTGGGCAATAAGTTCAATGATCCATCAAACATTTATTTATGCTTCAAGTTTTTGTGCTTCAAGTCTACTTTTTTTTTCTTTTTTAATAGATTTACAGCTAAACTAATCTGAGTGTGTCATTGTTCTCTACAGGTTGAGATATTGTGGTATCATAGATGAAGATTGTGCTGCTTTGGCTTCAGCTTTGAGATCAAACCCCTCACACCTGAGACAACTGAATCTGTCTGAGAATGAACTACAAGATGTGGGTGTAAAATTTCTCTCTGTTGCATTTAAAGATCCAAACTGTAAACTGGAGAAACTGTGGTAAGATCATCTCTTTGATACACAAGTACTTGTCCTCAGTAAGACGTGTCCTCTAAATTCTAAGACTAAAATTAGCTTATAAAACAAATGTTTAAAACAAGTCTTTATTAGAGGTGTAAGTGACTGTTTCTCCAGACAGATTCATCCATATATGACTATCAAACAATATCTCACATTCAATTTTTTGTGTCTGTTCAGTCCTGAAGCACATGACAGTTTCAGATAGCTCTACTGATCATCAACATGCATAAATCTTATTTTATCAGCAGCAGTATGAGGCCACGCTTGTCATTATATCTCCTCTCCTGCTTTGAGACCAGAGTCAATAAACTACAGACACTTCAACTACAGTTCACATTGTGTCATTGTTCACTACAGGTTGAGTAAATGTGGTGTCACAGATGAAGGTTGTGCTGCTCTGGCTTCAGCTCTGAGGTCAAACCCCTCACACTTGAGGGATTTAAATCTGACTGAGAATAAACTACCAGATTCAGGCTTGACATGTATCTGTTCTGTAGTCAGGAATCCTTACTGTAAACTGGAGAAGCTATGGTAAGATCATACATGACTCTCACACATAAAACACAATTTGAAGTATATTTGAAGTATATTTGAAGTATTCAAGTAGTCTCTCTCTCTCTCTTTTTTTTTTTGCTGCTGTGAGTTCAACTGATTGAGTTGTAAATAGTTGAACACGAGCTGCTCCTCAGTAACATGATACTACATGACTGAGAGTCACACTTTCACATACAATCAACATTTCAGTCTTTTGACTTCATTTTTCTTCTGTGACTCTTTTTAAAATGTTGTTATATTAGCTCAGATCTAAATAACAGTCAAACACAGATATCTAGTGAATATTGTCATTTATTTAAAACAGATTTTGCATGAAACATTTTTTTAATAAAACATACATGCATAGAAGAATAAATAAATGTTATTTATCCTGCTTGAATGAGACTTTAGATGTTTTTATTATGTTTTGTGGTCTGCGGCATTTTAATTCCAGCACACACCGAGCTGACTTCAGAGAACTAGTAGTCGCTGAACTGAACATCCAATCACAGTTCTCACTCTGACGTCAGGCTGACATCCCTGACACCAATTCATCTTGCTGAATCAGGCAAACTGCCACTGACATGAGGCCAATGACAGTCAACATGTGAAACATTCCAAAAAAAACTAGCCTGGCAGGCGCTCGCCAGAAGATCGATGTTTGCTGACATCGGCTTGGTGTGTCCCAGCCTTAAGACCTCAGTTTAATAATCCATCAGATGAATTGATTTGTGCTTTAATGGATTAGTTCACTTCCAGAATAAAAATTTCCTGATAATTTACTCACCCCCATGTCATCCAAGATGTTCATATTTTTTTTTCTTCAGCTGATTAGAAATTAAGGGTTTTGAGGAAAACATTCCAGGATTTTTTTCCATATAGTGGACTTCAGTGGTGGCCATCGGGTTGAAGGTCCAAATTGCAGTTTCAATGCAGCTTCAATGTAGCTTCAAAGGGCTCTACACAATCCCAGCCGAGGAATAATGGTCTTATCTAGCAAAACTGTCAATTTCTAAAAAACAAAAAAAACAAAAAAACATTTATATACTTTTTAACCAAAAATGTACATCTTGCACTAGCTCTGCGATGCACGTCTTCACACGTTACATAATCACATTGGAAAATTCATGTATGGTTAGTTGTCTGTCTGTGTACTTTGGTTCAAAAAGTTAGGGTAGAGTGCAGAACTTCATCTCATTTTCTCCTCTTCAAAAATTTCGAAATCTTCAAAATCATCTGATATCATTGTTTTAACTTTTTTGTTAAGGGCGGTTGACTTTCTTTGCACGTTCGCTTTGTAAACACTGGGTAGGTACTTTTGCCTGTGTCACGCGTAGGTGATTATGTAATGCGTGAGGTCAAGCTAGTGCAGGATGAGCATTTGGTTAAAAGTATATACTTTTGTTGTTTGTTTGTTTTAAAAATGGCCAATTGTTTCACTAGATAAGACCCTTATTCCTCTCCTAGGATTGTGTAGTGCCTTTTGAAGCTACATTGAAGCTGCACTGAAACTGCAATTTGGACCTTCAACCCGATGGCCACCACTGAAGTCCACATTATGGAGAAAAATCCTGGAATGTTTTCCTCAAAAACCTAAATTTGTTTTTGACTGAACAAAGAAAGATATGAACATCTTGGCTGACACAGGGGTGAGTACATTATCAGAGAAAAAATATTCTGGAAGTGAACTAATCTGTTAAGTTTGTATTTTCTCTTAAATAGTGGATTCACTGTTAAACTGATCTGATCTGAGAGGCTGAAGAGTGTCATTGTTCTCTACAGGTTGTACAATTGTGGTGTCACAGATGAAGGTTGTGCTGCTCTGGCTTCAGCTCTGAGATCAAACCCTTCACACCTGAAACAACTTAATCTGTCTGGAAACAAACTAGGACATTCATTGAATTTGCTCTCTGATGTTCTACAAAATCCTCATAGTAAACTGGAGAAACTGTGGTAAGATCATTTATAACACAGTTATCCCAATCATGTTCTTCTCCTGTTCTTTTTTCCCATTGCATGTTCAGAAAGGTGTTTTTTTAGGCCTTGTGCTATGATGGGGCAATCTCAGTCTTGTCATCTCAGATCACCCTCAGCAGGGCTATTGCGAGATATTGTGATTGTCATGTTTTTTATGCTATTGTTCCAGCCGTAAAGTCATAGCACTAGAAACCATCACGTCAAGTATCACTGGTTAAAACAAAAAATGGGCGTAATGGTTTTTATACTGTACAAACTGTATTTTCTATCGCCCTACACCAAAACTTTGTGCATTTGTAGTTTAAAAAAAAAAACAAAAAAAACACACACACACATTTAGTATGTTTTTAAGCCTTTTGAATCACAGGGACACAGGCAGTGTTCTCATACCCATGTCATTATACAAATTTTTTTCCTCATAAACCGCCCAAACCATTGCATATACACACTATAGGCATACTGTAGTGCAATAAAGAAATTTCTTCTATATCTTTTTTTATCTTTCTTGTGATAATGTTTTGTGCTTTGTGATATTTCAGACCTCCATTGATCTATGAAACATTGATTTGTGCTTTAAATGTATATATTCTTTCCATTATTACAGGATTCACAGCTAAACTGTTCTGACCAGAGAGAGTGAAAAGTGTGTCATTGTTTTCTACAGGTTGAGATATTGTGGTGTCACAGATGAAGGTTGTGCTGCTTTGGCTTCAGCTCTGAGATCAAACCTGTCACATCTGAGACAACTGAGTCTCTCAGGGAACAAACTGCAAGATTTGGGTGTGAAGCTTCTCTGTGCTGCACTTACGGATCCTCACTGTAAACTGAAGAAACTGTGGTAAAATAATCTCTCTGATAGTCACATGTATTTCTGTCATGACAACTCTTGGAGGGATTGGCATGGTAATGTACATGACAATGTTAGTGTGTTTGGTCTTGGCGGAATAGATCTGCTATGCTGCTGCTGTTCTTTAACTTTATATTGTTATGCTATTTTGTATTCGTCTGCGTCTCTGCTTTTTTACATTGACTATCACTCTATATAGACTAATCAGATAAAACAATTTCTGAAATATTTATTACAATATACACTGATAAATTTAATATTCACTTCAATGGTGTGAGATTTAGACATTGCTTGTAATGATTTTAAAAAGCTTGTATAGTTATGGGTGAAACAAATCACTGCGTTGCAAAATCATTCACTGTTTCGAAGCGCTCCAATCAGATAGTGTATCATGAATCATTTGATTCAGACCAGGTTTTCAAAATGCCTATCGCGAATCATTTGATTTAGATCGGTGCTTCGGAGCATGGATCACAAAATCATTTGATTTAGATCAGAACTTCTGAGCATGGATCGCGTATCATTTGATTCAAATTGGGACATTGTATATCACAAATCATTTGATTTAGATTGGAACTTCAGAACGGGTTTGTGAATCATTTTGCGAATTGAATGATTCATTCCGCGCTCCAAAGTCAAAATGATGGTTCGCAAATCTTTGAATTCAGATCAGAACTTCATAGTGCGAATCTGGAATTGTTTTATTCAGTTCAGGACTTTGGAGTGAGTATCGCAAATCATTTGATTCCATTTGGGACTTTGGAGTGGGTTCGTGAATCTTTTGATTCAGGTCAGAACTTTGGAGTGCATATCATGAATCTTTTAATGAAACAGTACAAAACATCAAACCATTAAGGTAGTACAATTATAACAACAAAATAAGGAAAAGAAAAGAAAGAAAGAAAGAAAGAAAGAAAGAATACACTAATACAAATCCCTTAATAAAATGAATCATGGTTTTATTACAGTAAAAGTGTATTAACCATGTTTTTTTGTTTGTTTGTTTTTTTTTGTCCAACCACAGTTTTACTACAAATACCATGGTTAAACTATGGTTAGTGTAGCAAAGGTTAATTTGTGGTTACCATTGTTTAACTATAATTAATTATGTTTACAACTATAGTAGTCAAAATTTGAAGTGGATCAAAAAAGTTCATCAAAGTTGTCCTAAGACAAGAACAGGTATTGTTTTAGGACAAGTTGTCCTATTTATTTTAGGAGAACTTTCATAAACGGTTTTGATCCACTTCACATGTTGACTACTGTATACAACCTATGTTTTTTTTTTCACCTTAAGAGTGAATTATAGAGATACAATTTTCACTGCTTTAAGATTAATAGAACTTTGAACAGTTTCAATATACTTGTCTAGATCAACTTTGAATAAATAAAAGAAAGGTTTATAGACCATTTTGCTAGATGTAAACAACACTGGTCCAGAAGTACTTCCTGTTTTTTGTTTTTAATTTTTTATTTTATTTCACATATACAAATACATCTTAAAGGTGCTAATGTAACATTTTCATCCAGTCAAATGTTATGTTGGTTGTATTTTTTGTGATGTTTGTGTAAAGTTAAAAAAAAAAGAAACAGGAAGTGTATTGGGACCAGTATGTTTACATCTGATGAAATGGTCTATAGCCAGATTTTGTTTATACAGTTGAAATTTAACTAGTAGGAAACACAAACTAATTAAGTTATACTTTCCTATATTCTCTTTCAAATAGTTAAACAATCCAAAGAAATCATCTTTAAAACAGACAGAAGTCACTTACAAAATGAGTTTACAAACATTAAAAAAATGTCTCAACAATGTCTCTCTGTGACTGTCAAACAAGTGAATGACATCATCAGAAGAGTGTCAAAAACAGCAACTGACTTCATTGTCTGACTTATAACATCCAGCTTCTTGTGAAATTTAGAGCAACTCTAGTAAACTCCAACTCCAATGTCAGACATCGCATGTTATGATTTTCAAGGGTGTATAATTGAGTAGAGATGCTATGACATGTCCCTATCGATATCCAGCGACTAAATTGTCCCTAGCAATAATTTTGATCAAAAAATTAAATGTTGTCTGCCGTAATGCCCCCATGCCAGAATCAAACCTACACCCTTGGTGTTACCTATTGTTCTTTATTCGTCATTGGCACTTTAATCAGTTTGAAACATTTGTTTTCCTGATACATTTTTATCTATTGCTTTATTGTATTTAAATGTTCAGTTCTTTTTGTTATAAGAAAAGTTATTCAACCTGTGGTACTGTATTACGAGAATGGTTTTTTCCAACTTATTTTATTATTGTGATAATACCGTACACCATGATAAAAGCTTCAGCAATTATCACACAAGAGAGTTACTAAATGATATTTTATGGGGAACATGTGGATGCTATGAAGCAAATGTTCTCTTGTAGATGTTAATTAGAGGTGCAAGTGACTGTTTTTCCAAAAACATATGTCATAAATATGAAACAATATCTCACATTCAACTTTGTGAGTTTGTTCAGTCCTAAAGCACATGACAGTTTCAAACAGCACCATGGAGCATCAACATGCATAAATCTCATTCTGTCAGCAGCATATGTGTCCTCCCCTGCAATGACAAAAACAAATGTTCAACTTTAATTCCCACTGTGTCATTGTTCTTTACAGGTTGTATGATTGTGATCTTACAAATGAAAGTTGTGCTGCTCTGCCTTCAGCTTTGCAATCAAACCCCTCATACCTGAGAGTACTGGATCTGACTGAGAATAAACTACAGAAATTGGAAGTGAAGTTGCTCTCTGATCTTAAGAATGATCTACATTATAAACTGAAGGAACTTTACTGTTGTGAGTATATTTTTTGTTTAAGAGCTTTCACAATCACCCAAGTTCAGTAACAGGCCTCATATGTGTGTAATTGAAAAATAGATAATTAATTAAGAAACATAATTAAGAAAGGATAATTCAGCTCCACTTCAGTCTCTGTACTTTAAACGGTTTAATAAGAGTTTGATTCTGCGATGTGACTGATCTATACTAAATATATGAATATTTTCATCCCTTACAGTGTATCTATGTGGATAGAGGGATAAAGTGAGAGGTGTTGATAAAATTATGTTATTAATCTATGATCTGTTTTTCATTAATATCTATATGAATATACTAATATCTCTGGCTGAATTTTTCTGAAATAGGTCTGCTGAAATGATGTGACAGCAGTAATGTCTCATACTCTTATGTGACTGTCTGTGTGTTTTATTGTAGGACTCTCAGTATTTAGATGTCCAGTCCAGTTTCCTCAGGATCAGCTGATGGTGAATAAGGAGCCACTATAGTCACACAATCAATAGAGCAGTCTGACTTCACATCAATGTCTTGTTTTTATATTTTGTTGGTCTGTTGTTTTGAAGTACTAATGTCATCAGATTTCCACACTTATCTCTTTAGAGGACATGAACTTGCTCATTAATTCAAAGGGGTCATGAACAGCCTTTTTTAAAATTATTTTGTACTGTTTTCTGAGCTCCACTCAAGATTTTTACATCAAACAACTTTCTGTCCTGTTTTTAACCCCCCTCATCAGAACGCTCCATTTCAATAGCATGGCAGATTTTACGTTCGAAGTAAATGCCCTCTGGTATAACCAGCTAACACTTGTGTATATTTGACAGTCTCCATTCTTCACAGATGGACGCTGCTGTGATTTAGGTTAAAAATGCACAAATACTCAGTACATATCAAACAATCTGAAATAACAGACAAAGCGATAGAGACCGCATAATAAAAACATTTACTCACACTTGTGTGGTACAGTACAACATCAGATTCAATATAGTGGGCACAGCATCATCTTTTAGTTTCAATTTTTCTGAAAATCCTGCATCAAATTGTGCTTTGTAAACAAATCTACGGATAAATGAAGTGAACAAAGGACCATGTTCTTACTGGCGCGGTTTGGATCTTCTTTAAAAAGAATTCAGTTCATCCACTCTTTCCTAATGTTGGGATCAGAAGGAAGGCAAGACAAAGACTGTGTTTTTCTACAACTTGGCACTGCACAGCATCTTGTTGTCTTCAGAGCCTGACCTTTCTGCCTAGACCTGCGTTTGTCTCTCTGGTTATTTACACTACATACGCAAATCGGTGGGCAGAGCTAAACAGGCAGTGATGAAGAAGCAGTCATTGATCTTCTTCTGCGGAGGTGGAGTTTAGCTACACTAACACGACATAAAGTGGCACATTCACAACCTGTCGTTTTGTCACATTGGCTTAAATATAAGCTGTTTTTAGACTAGCGAGGAAGTTTTGAGGTCTAAATCTCTAAATCTTACAGTATGTAGTATAATGACGTTTTAAATGTCAAAAGATCAAGGGAATTTGGATTTCTCAGTTCATGACCCCCTTTAAGACTTTAAGAATTTTTATACGTGATTGCCAATGAATGAGTGATGAAAACTACTGTGTACAATTGGGGATTGTTTAACTAATTACAGACATCCCCCCAAAAAATTAAAATAAAGTTTAAAAATAAGATAAAACCGACAGACTATTTGTCCATCTGCTGTTATTTTTGCAATCGCTAGCAGTGCTTATACATTCACAGTAATCATGCAAGAATTATGAATTTTATTCATACACATCTTTTGCTTAGATGAAGTTTGGGACATGTTTCAGTTACATAAATTGTGTGATGGTAATAAATAAATCAAATGCAGTCGGAGTATATGCTAACGAGCTAACAATGCTATCATATCTTACTTGGTGACTGTTCCATAATTAAAACATGCTATCCTCCTTAATTTATTCTTTGCTGGCTCTTTATAATGTTAATATTTATAAGTGTACTCGGTAAAATAAAACCAAAAGTGTGGTTGCAAATAACAGCAGCAGATAATAGCCGGTTTGAACCTCACGCTAAAATTGTAACCACAAACAAGCAAAACATCATTCCACAGTAATTTTTAAGACGTGCAGGTTAGAGAGGGAAAAAAAGTTTCTTACCAGTTTTGTCTTATATGATGCCAGTCTGTACATAGGGCTGACACTCCTGTGGTAACTTGCTGATTAAAACATGGTCACAAATCGAATTTAAATCCCAAAAGCTTAAGTGGATGTTTAAACGTTAATTTTTAAAAGTAATAAGTACTTTAGAAATAAAACAATAAATTGCAGAGCTCCCAAATGGCCTTGTGCAGATAAACCAAAGTGTCGTACTGTCTCTGCACCTGTACAAGGGAAACTATGGTTAAACAACAGTGTCATACTGCTGCTGGTCAATATATCCCACAATGCATCGCAAAATACAGTAACTTACTGTCATTATATGAAAACAGCATTTTACTGTTACATTTCCTTGTAAATTTACTGGAATTTTTTATAGTGTACATCTGAATGGGTTGAGAGTGGGATTTAGCACATTTGACATTAAAGTACTTTATGAACTATGTGTGAAGAGCATTCACTCAGTGACGTTATCTTATTTTTGACCAAGATGGCTTTTAGAGGCTTTTTGTATTAGAACTCTTTAACTGTCTTCCACCCTCTGACCTGATCCTGTCAAACAATACTAATTTTTACTATTTTTTATAGTTTTTACGCATTTACTTAAAACATAATGTTTGAAATACAAAATAAATAAATTACACTTAATGATTTAAATATGGCTCCTACAGTGAATGACTGGACATCATTAACATTTTTCCACTGCGTATGGAGTTTCAGAATAATATCCAGAGAATATTGAACCGACAACTGAGCGCATTAAATTTGCCCTGTTAAACTGTATCCCAACATTATATATAATGAAAGCCAATATCATTTATTCAGGGAATACGCGCGTCGACGTGCTTATGAGACTTGAGATCCCGCATGTAAGGTGACGTCATTATCGGTCGCGTCACAAATAAAGTGAAAGTAAAAGTTCACAGTTGATGTTTAGCCATTTAAGCAGCCAGATTTCTATCCGGAAATTATCTCTCTCTCTTTCTCTCTCTTTTTTTATTTTTGATAGAAGTTTTACGAAAAGCCAAGTCATAAAGTTACGGGTGTAGCTGATAGAGAACGTTAATGTAAGTAAGCAATTAATATGTAAATAAATGTTGAATACAGGTGAGTGCTCAGGTCACGAGACACTTTACAGGTGACTTCCGTATTTATATTTTCTCTGAAATACGTAAACAGTTCTTAAAATGTGTTTGATATTTTTCGTTTTAAAGCAAAATAACGTGGTTTTATTGGTGTTTCGTCTTGTGTGTGGGTTACTTTAGCATTTTTTTTTAACATTGTGTATTTGAGTGAACGTCGCGTCTCATGTTCCTGACTCTCAGGATACCTTCAGCTGAACTGTTGTTTGTTTGCCATTTTCATCTCAGTGGTGTCAGTGGTGGAGATCAGATTTTATTCTAACCATTCAGCTCCATCATGGATGACACACAAACATCCAGAGATGAAGATTTTTCAGGATCCAGGTACTTTGGATAAATGCTATATTTAATCACCTTTAAAATATAGGAGATGGTATTTTTTGATGAAAAATATGTTATGACCTTAAAGTGATTATCATCATGAAGGATTAAATCTGTTATAGTTCAGTTCATCAGAAAAGATCAGAACCAGAACCCAGCTGTGTGTCTATGAGGAGTGACTGGTCCATGGATCATGTAATAGAGTTTAAGAGTGGAGATGCACAGACTGATCTCAGGTATAACAATTCCAGAAAACATTTGATTAACATTTTTTATGGTGTTTTGGTGTTAAAATATTCTTTCTAGGTTTTTTTTTAATCTTCATCTTATATTTTAATGGTGTTGCTTGCACAGAGAGGCACATATGAGAGCACTTTTTGTATTAACAATGTAAATTAAAGTCACAACATGCTGGTCTATGGATCACATAATTGAGTTTAAGAGTGGTGATATACAAAAAGATCACAGCTATAACATTTCTATTGAGATATGATTATAGTATGGCATTTTATGTTATCAGAATAGTATCAGTAGTATTTTATATGATGTGAGATGTGAAAAGTTCTTGTTGTACAATGTTTCTGAAGGCACTCAACTGACATTTTTTATATTGTAAATAAAAAATCATAAAGCACTTTTTCTAATCATTGTACTAAATGAATATATAATTTGTTACATTGGGTAATTCAAAGGATACACTTTAATCACTGCTATAGTTCAGTTCAGCATAAGAGATTAGAAACAGAGCCCAGCTGTGTGTCTGTGAGGAGTGACTGGTCTATGGATCATATAATAGATTTCAAGAGTGGAGATACACAGACCGATCTCAGGTATAATATTTCTGAGATAAAGATATGATTTGATGATGATACGGAATACAAAAAATACAATGTTTTTATTTGCTTCAAATATGATGTTAATTTTACAGCCATGAAGTCCTCAACACGTTTAAATCAAATCTAATGAAGAGGTTTCAGTGTCTGTATGAGGGAACAGCAAAGCAAGGAAACCCAACACTCCTGAATGAGATCTACACAGAGCTCTACATCACAGAGAGTGAGAGTGGAGAGATCAGTAATGAGCATGAGGTGAGACAGATTGAGACACAATCCAGGAGAGCAGCAACAGAGGACACACCAATCAAATGCAGCAACATCTTTAGACCTTTATCTGGACAAGACAAACCCATCAGAACTGTGCTGACAAAGGGAGTCGCTGGCATTGGAAAAACAGTCTCTGTGCAGAAGTTCATCCTGGACTGGGCTGAAGGGAAAGAAAATCAGGACATCCAGCTCATATTTCCACTTCCTTTCAGAGAGCTCAATCTGATGAAGGACAAAACACTCAGTCTTTCAGATCTTCTTCATGTCTTTTCCCCTGAAACAAAAGAAATGGACATATCCAGTGACAAATATAAAGTGTTGTTTATCTTTGATGGACTGGATGAATGTCGCCTATCTTTGGATTTTCACAGTGATGTGAGGTTTTGTGATGCAAGTGAGTCAGCCTTAGTGGACGTGTTGCTGGTGAACCTTATTGTGGGGAATCTGCTTCCCTCTGCTCTCATTTGGATCACCTCCAGACCAGCAGCAGCTGATCTTGTCCCTTCTGAGTGTGTCCATCGAGTCACAGAGGTACGAGGCTTCAATGATCCACAGAAAGAGAAATACTTCAGGAAAAGAATCAATGATGATAGATTTGCTAAAAAAATCATCAGACACCTGAAGTCATCAAGGAGCCTCTACATCATGTGCCACATCCCAGTGTTCTGCTGGATCTCAGCCACTGTTCTAGAGAAGATGTTGAGTCAAGCAGAGAGTGGAGAGATTCCCAAGACTCTCACTCAAATGTACACACACTTCCTGATCCTTCAGACCAACATCAAACATGAGAAGGACTATGAGAAGAACGTGACAGATGAAGACATGATCCTCAAACTGGGGAAAGTGGCTTTTCAGCAGCTTGTGAAAGGCAATGTGATCTTCTATGAGGAAGACCTGAGAGAGTGTGGCATTGATGTGACAGAAGCATCAGTGTACTCAGGATTGTGCACTCAGATCTTCAGAGAGGAGTTGGGCTTGTATCAAGGGAAAGTCTTCTGCTTTGTTCATCTGAGCATTCAGGAACATCTAGCAGCTCTATATGCATACCTCATCTGTACAAACAATAACAGAAATGTGTTTGACCAAATCAACAAGCAGAGTTTGCGGTCTAAAGTTAGGGACTTGTTTCAAAAAAATTCATTAGATGTTTCATTATTTGCATTGCATCAGAATGCTGTGAATGAGGCTTTACAGAGTAAAAATGGGCATCTGGATCTTTTCCTGCGGTTCCTCCTCGGTCTGTCAGTAAAGTCTCACCAGATTCTCCTACAAGGACTAATGACACAGACAAGAAGCAGATCTGACATCAGTGAGGAAACAGTTGAGTTCATCAAGAAAAAAATCAGGATCATTGACTCTCCCGAGAAATCCATCAATCTGTTCCACTGTCTGAATGAACTGGGTGATCATTCACTAGTGGAGGAAATACAGCAGTATCTGAGATCAGGAACAATGAGTGAAGCCAATCTCTCTTCATCTCAGTGGTCAGCTGTAGTTTTTGTGTTGTTGACGTCAGACAAGAAGCTGGATGAGTTTGATCTTAATAAGTTTGTTGGAGGAAACAATAAAAACAAAAAACTGGAAGTTTTTCAGAAGCTGCTGCCTGTGATTAAAGAATCCAGATCAGTTCAGTAAGTATCACTGAGAACAATCACTTCACTGTTAAAACATTTAGAAAATCACAATTAAAAATACATAAATCTTCAGTGCTGCAGATGTTGTCTAGAGTTTAGTGGTCAGAATTTTGAGTTTTTTATACAGTGACACTGTATGGTTTCTTCAGACATTCAGGGTCAGAGAAGTCACATATGAATTAATATACCAGATTTACCATGAAATAAAAATGTTTTTGCAGATATAGATGGAATTTAACCCTCTGGAATCAGGCACCAGCAAAGTCACTTGCATTTTTTTCCTGCAGAAGAAAGGACTTAAAATGCTCAGTCATTTTTGGTCATACATATGAAAGTAATCCAGCATTCTGAACTTTAAAGTTCTAAAGGCTCTAAAGGCTACTTTTATATGTGCACACTAACAATAACATCAAACATCTTGAAAAAAAAAAAAAAAAGGAAAAACAAAACAGGAGGTGATTTCTGCCCTCTCAGACTGTAGAGAATCTTGCAGACATTATAAATATGTCTTTAGAAAGTTTGTAATGTCTACTTGTTGATGAACCAATTCAAATAGAACACAAATATTCTCTGATTATGTAATAATCCATATGAATCCAATGAGTGGTGCAGTCATTTTAATCTGAGCTCGCAGTGCTGGCGATTTTTAATGGAAATCATCCATGTGAGCTGCATGAACATGTAAACGCCCCCATCACCACAATAAAACAAAGCATCAAGATTCATCACAAAGAAATATCATCTTAGTTTTTTGAGTGAAAAATATTAGTATTAGTGATTGCTAATAGTTGTTCCTGACAGCATGCTCACAGTTGTATGTTTTTTTAAGTACAGGGACCACACAACTTGGCCTCACCCCCACAATCATGGTGTCCTAGTTAGACACAGCCACTGCTGTGTTTGGAGTTATTTTCAGCTCGTAGTGTTTACTAGTATCTATATATTTTTTATCTCTACAGGTTGAGCGATTGTGGTCTCACACATGAAAGTTGTGCTGCCCTGGCTTCAGCTCTGAGATCAAACCCCTTACATCTGAGAGAAATTAATCTTTCTGGAAATAATATAGGAAATTCATTGAGTCTGCTATGTGGTGTGTTGGAGGATCCTCACTGTAAACTGGAGAAACTGTGGTAGGATCATATATGACTCTTACACATGAAACAGAGTGTCAAGTGTATTTGAAGTGTTCAGACTTTCTGCTGCTGTGAGTTCAACTGATTGAGCTGTAAAAGATTGAACACATGAACTGCTCCTCAGTAACATGATACTGCAGGACTGAAATTTACAATGAAATACACACTTTCACACACAATCAGCATTTTAAAATCTTGACTTTAAATAGACTTGAGCTTAACACAGTCAGAACTGAGAAAAAGAACACAAGATTTGTGCTATAAAAGTCTGCTTTCTCTTAAATTTTGGATTAACTTCTGAGCTGGTCTATTCTAAGAGAGTGAAGAGTGTGTCACTGCTGTCTGCAGGTTAAGTGTCTGTGGTGTCACAGATGAAGATTGTGCTGCTTTGGCTTCTTCTGTGAGATCAAACCCCTCACATCTAAAAGAACTGAATCTGTCTGGGAATAAACTAGGAGACTTTGGTGTGAAGCTTCTCTGTTCCACACTTGAAGATCCTCTCTGTGAACTGGAGATACTGGGGTAAGATCACCCCTTTAATGGTCATGTGTCCTCAGTAAGATGTGCCACTTAATGTCAATTTTAAGACTAAAATTCACTTTGTGTTGTCCTGTGAAATACAGTGTGCGATTATAATTTGATCCCATAATCTGAACAAAAAGCAGCCGGTATAAAGTAACCTGACTCAAATTTTTAATATGTAACATCTTACTGTTTGAAGGTAAAAGTCTTACTTAGAACTTTAAAAAAAAAATAAAAAAAAAAAAAAGATTTTACCTCAATGTTCAGGTGATGATATGTAAAATAGTGATCCAGGGCCTCTGAGACTTACTGCAGAGGATGACTACCTCAGAGGTTGAGTTCAGCAGACAACAGTCTAAATGTGTTTAGTTTTAGCTGATTTAATAAACAAAAGTTGTTTAGGAGACACTGTTAAAAATATTAGAATAAGCCAACATCTGTGTAAAAACACATTTCTGCAGTTTCCTTTTCCTCTTAAATCCTAAGCCAAGCGTTTAGAAGACAAATAGAGCAAAGTGAAATATAAACACTAAAGACCATATAGCTGGAGGTAAATGGGTGATGATCTGGAGTAAAAGAACCTTATCAACATGTTCTCAATGCATGTGTAGACAGTAGTTCTTACATTGTGCATTTTGATTTTGATTACCTCTATTGACAGCATCACATTTCTATTCCATTTACAGTATAAGATGCCAGATGAGACCAAACATGATACAATTATGTGTTTGATCACAGTTAATACATGATGTAATGGGGAACATGTGGGTCCTATAAAGCAAATGTTCTCCTGTACAGTAGGTGCAAGTGACTCTCTCTTGCAGTGTGGCGATGCTTGTCATTATATCTCCTCTGCTGCTCTTAGTCCAGACTCAAAAACAAACTATAGACACTCTAACTACAATTCGCATTGTATCATTGTTCTCTACAGGCTGTGTTATTGTAGCATCACAGATGAAGGTTGTGCTGCTCTGGCTTTAGCTCTGAGATCAAACCCTTCACACCTGAGACAACTGGATCTGTCTGGGAATGAACTAGAACAATCAGAAGTGAAGTTACTCTCTGATCTGAAGGATGATCCACATTTTAAACTGGAGACATTGTACTATTGTAAGTGTTTTTAAAGCTTTCAAGTTTTTAAAGCTTTCACCCAAGTTTAGCAACAGGCCTTATATGTGTGTGACAGAAGAATATAAGATGATAATTTTATTTAACTCTAGTCTCTGTACTTTCAACAGTGTTTAAAATAGTTTAATTCTATGATGTGACTAATATATGAATGTTGAATTGATAGATTTATAAATTTATGAATATTTTCATCTTTTACTGTGTCTCGATGTAAGTGATAAAGAGAGTTGTTGATCATTTGCTGTTATTAATCTATGATCATTAATCTGTTTAATTCATATCTCTGGATGTAATATGAATATACTAATATCTCTGGCTTTGCTGATATGATGTGACAGCAGTAATGTCTCATACTCATATGTGACTATCTGTTTGTTTTATTGTAGGACTCTCAGTATTTAGACACCAGTCCAGTTTCCTCAGGAACAACTGATGGTGAATAAGGAGCCGCTACAAAGACACACAGTCACACAATCAACAGAAACTCAAGGCAGAGCATTCACACTGACTTCACATCACTATCTTGTTTTATCTTTTGTGGGTCTGTTTTTTATAATTACTGATGGCATCAGATTTACACAATGATATAATGTATAATTTAAGGCTCAATTTTATATGTGATAGCCAGTGAATGGGTGTTTAAAAGCATTGTTATCAATTTGGGATTGTTTTGAATTATAGATACTGATTACAGTGTAGACGATGGTAAAGTCCAATACTGCAAGAAATGACTTGAAGTGACAAGAGTAAAACTTTTAATCAACAAGCTATAGACAGTGTATATACTGTAAGAGATGTGTTAGATACAGTGCAGTATTTACTGTATATACATCTGTATAAATAAAAATATGCATATGTTTTTACATAATACTTGAGAGAGGGGCAATAATTAGAAGTGGAGAAATGGGTTAAAGAGGTGATAATTTAGCTGTTTAGTGTTAGCTGCTTAAACTGGAGATTGCATGAAAAAAAAAAGTTTTTATGCCTAGATGTTCTAGTGCACTGGGGTGTTTGTCCTGAAGTCCACAATCATCTCCACTGTTTTGAGCATGTTGAGCTCCAGGTTGTTTATAAGCAGACTCGCCACTGTCCTAGATGAGACTGATGACTGTGCTGTCATCTGCAACCTTCAGAAGCTTGACAGAGAAGTAGGGAGAGGTGCAGTGATTTGTGTAAATGGAGAAGAGCAGTAGGGAGAGAATACATCCCTGAGGACCTGACGTGCTGATGGTGTGGGTGTTGGATGTGAGTTTTCCCAGCCTCACTAGCTGTCTGTCTGTGAGGAACCTGGTGATCCACTGACAGATGGAGGTGGATACAGAGAACTGTGTAAGTTTATTCTGAAGGGTATCTGGGATGATGGTGTTGAAAGTGGAGCTGAAGTCTACAAGCAGGATCACTTACTTTTTAAAAGAAAACTTAGGGTTCATCATATTATGTTTATAAACTGAAAATGATTGTCATAATTCAAGTTGTAAGAAAACTGTTTACAGAGATGCTCTGAAGGAGATCTCCTAAAGGGGTCATTGGATGCCCATTTTCCACAAGTTGATATAATTCTTTAGGGTCTTAATGAAAAGTCTATAATATACTATACTAGTGTAAAATAACACCATTTTTACCTTGCCAAAATCAGCTCTGCAAAAATCATCTCATTCTGGTTGAGGCTGCTTTAAATGCAAATGAGCTCTGCTCACCCCGCCCCTCTCTTCTCTCTGTGGAGAGATGAGCCTGTTTACTTTAGCCACATTTAGCTGCGTTTAGCCGCTAAACGTGCAAACTAGCACTTTATTAGAAAAGGCGATTGCAAAGATTCATAAAAAACCCTTATACTCACTTCTGCTGTAAGTGAAGCTGGATCATAAATGATTTGGACGAACATAGACGGATATATGTAGACTGGGAGGCACATTCCCTTCACAAACAAACGTTATCCACGGCTCAGATGTTGGGAGTAAATGATGACCACTATGTTCATTATTACATCCAGCAACACAACACCTCAATCGTTCAATCTGAGATATTCTTGTCTAACTTATATCCCTGCTCCAGCATCAAAACAAAGAGTGTCAAAACAAAGACTGTTGCAGCTGATCTGAATTAAAATGCTCATGTCAATCAATTATTGCGGGGGCGGCCTCTGTCGGTGTGATGTCACAATGACAGGCATCTGAGAATGGCTCAATTTGAATAAGGGAATTTTATTTTTACAGATTAATTAATAACCACTGCATGGATTTTTATCATTATAGGGTAGATCTGTACATACACTGCCAACACACATTAATGTTCAAACAACATGTAAAAGTGAACTTAGCATCCGATGACCCCTTTAAGAAGCAGCAGTTTTTTGTCATTTGAATGTAGGTTGGATACGGTATTTGTAGAATATCAGTAAAGTTGGAAAGTACTGTACTTTTAAAAAAGGAGGTATTGGCAAAATTATAAAGCATTTATACTGTAAGTATTTCATATCTAAAGGGCACCTATTGTGAAATTACGTGGTATGTATGACACACAGACCAAAATATTCTGCGTAAGCATAACTTACAACTGAACGTATGTGTAGGCAAACGGACACAATGTGCAATGTTTGGGGGATAAGGAGGTAATGACTTGGAAAATTAAAAATATTTATACTGTTAGTATTTTCAAAAGTAAGTATTACATGGTATGTATGACCTACTATGTTAGGCAACAACAGTACGATTTAGAAGAAGATGCCTTACTGTAATAACACAAAAAATAGTATATTTTTACACTACGTACTGGGTACTTATTGTATTATTACAACATATATCTTACATGACATTGACACAGATAGCTGAAAGTAAGGGGAAATTATGTAATGAGTTTCTGATATGATTTGGTTTAGAGATTTCCATATGAAAATTTACCTGAAAGAGTATTGCATATGGTCATCTCAGCACTGAGTGATGTGAGCAGCATTGTACCGTCGAGGTGCAATACAATGAAAAACTATAGATTACCTGTTTCCAGCTGCTCCCAAGATATAACATATAAATATAATGTCATAATACACAACTACAGTGCAAACATACACTCTTGTTATATGTAGTTACTGTGTAAGTGTAACATCTGCGGGCTGTAATTTAAAGTGATCCCTTGTTAACTGTAGTTACCCTGTAAGTGTACTATCCGCGGGCTGTAATTTAAAGTGATATTTGGTTAAATATAAGCTTTGTGCAACACTTCTTTACATTATGCTAAATTGACATGTATTATTATTATTATTATTATTTTGCCATGTCTTTTTCTCTAATTGTCATAACAGGTGAAAAGTGAGTATATGAGGTGCTCCCTCATATACTGCAGGGACAACTTTGCAAGTATATGCAAAAGATCTCCAGAAATTCTGCATTCTGCATTCTGTTCTTAGAAAAGTTCTGTTAATATTTTGTTAAATAATAAAAATATTTCTTTGTTAACGTAAGGTCTTTGGACCTTGCATTTAACTATGTAATACAGTTCATTGTTAATAACTTTAAAACATATCTATTGCAGCATAACTAAAATTGTTTACCGTTACACTTACACATTAACTACAGGTAACAAGAGGGTAACAAAGGATCACTTTACATTACTGCCCATGGATGTTACACTTACACAATAATTACAGGTAACAAGAGTGTATGTTTGCACAGTAGTTGTGTACTATCATGTTATATTTATATGTTATATCTTGGGAGCAGCTGGAAGGTAATCTATTTTTTTACTGTATTGCACCTCCACGGTACAATGCCGCTCACATGACTCACTGCTGAGATGACCATATGCAATACTCTTTCATTAGGTAAATTTTCATATGGAAATTTCTAAACCAAATCATATCAGAAACTCATTCCATAGTTTCCCCATAATTTCAGCTGTGTTGTTCAGTAATCTCCCTGATCCCACATAAAGAAACACTAATAAATTCTACAGTATATATTCTTAAGTAAACTGTTTTATAAAGTTTTATAAAGACTATCATGATTTTAACATTACTAAAATGACTAAATTATACTATAGTATACTACAGTTTACTTGTATCAGTGTCATGTAAGATATATGTTGTAATAATACAATAAGTACCCAGTAAGTCGTTTAAAAATATACTGCATCATATTTTTGTGTTATTACAATAAGGCAACTTGTTCTAAATCATAATGTTGTTGCCTAACATAGTAGGTCATATATACCACGTAATCTTAGAATAGTTACACCATACTTATGAAATATTAACAGTATAAATACTTCTAATTTTCCAAGTCATTACCTCCTTACTCCCTAAACATTGCACATTGTTTCCATTTACCTACACATAAGTTCAGCTGTAAGTTATGAAAATTTCGGTATTTTCAGAATAGGTGCCCTTTAGTTATAGAATAATTACAGTATAATTGCTTTATAATTTAGCTGGTTATTTCCCCTTTATTCCCCAAACTTTGCGTATTGTTCCCTTATACATATGAGTAGGTACTATTGAGGTACTCTATTTAGTTACAAATAGGTACGCTGTAAATTCAGTTTAATTACGCGGCACATTGCGGTCTGTAATCTAAAACGTTACCAGAAACCTAAATAGTATGCACTTGCAAAACAATCTACAGCAATGTTTGTTTCATTTACTACTTAGAAAAATGTTTTTACATCTCTCCGTGAGCCTGCTATATCCTTAAGAATGTAGAAACGTGTGTTTTAGATTGTTTTGTTAAAACAAGTGATTTCAGTGGATGATTTGATATCGCTAACATTTCCATCCTGTATGTGGAGATTTCAGACGGTCCCTTAAGGACTATACAACGAGTAACCTACAACTAACTTCACCGTGCTTTGATTGCTCTGCTGTATTGTATTTGTAATCTTATACTAACCGAATGTCTGTAATTATTTATTAGAGGAAAACTGTACCAAACGTGCGCCACCATGCGACTTGACGCATCGCCGCATCTCGCGCGTAATGTAGGTGAAAAGTGAAAAGCAAATCTTAGGGTTGCATCAATTCCGCCATTTAAACAAACATAATCGATTCTATGCGACATATAAACGTGTATTATAAGAACAGTTATGAAATCGAAGCAGTGTATTTACGAGTAGCTACTTGACAAAAAAAAATGTGGATACTTTTTTTTGAACTGGTATGTAATTAAATGTTGATCAAGGTGAGTGCTCACGTCTCAAGACGCTTTACAGGTGACTTCCGCATTAAGATTTACACTGAAGGAAGTATTTGTATTTTGATATGTGTTTGATATTTTATAGCACTTAGTTAACTTTTTGTGTCAAGATAGTGTAAATTAAAAGATCACAAGCGTTTTAATGATGAATAAATGGATGAGTACAGTTATTTAAATTATTATCTTTATTCGCTCTTTGTTAGTGCGAGTTCAGTTCCAGTACACCAAAGATAAGAACCAGTTTTCAGCACTATGTGGAGTGACAGATATATGGATCATTCACAAGATTTTAGGTATTTCAGATTGCATTTTTTCGATTCAATGTAGTGTAAATGAAAAGTTTTTAATGATGAGTATAAATGAATGTAATAATTTTTAATTATTATCTGTAATCTCTTTTTGTTTTAGTTCAGTACAGCGAAAGAGTTCAGAACCAGATTTCAGCCATGTGTCTATGAGGAGTGACAGATCAACTGGTCATCCACAAAATTTCAGGTATAACATTTCTTTATCTTTATCTGTGATTCTCACAAACAGAGATACTGCTATGAAAGCACTTGGTTCAGTTTACAGTTTCTGCATGATGACCTTTTCTGTTAAAGGACAATTTTTGATTCACCTTTACAGAGGCAAAGTTTTTCTAGCCCTATTAACTGTATGCTATGTTTTGTCATATTCTTAAAATTCCAAATAAATGACGGCAAAACAAATGACACTTGTAGATATTAAACTAAAACCACCAGTAGGTGGCAGCAGTAAGTCACTTTCTTAATGAGCCAGGTGTCATTAATTAATTAATTCATTAATTCATTCAATCATTCATTCAGTAATGAAGCAAATGGCTGCAGTCATGAATTGGTTCCCTTTCATAGGTCCACTCAATGCTGCAATGGCGTCATCGCTATGGTAAACACCTCTGGTGTGATGAATGTCTGAAGCCCTTATACCATCACACCAGTTCAGTGGCCAATAGTGCTTAGCACTGCCCCGTACATACATCACGTATGCTCAATTGCTCATATCAGTGTGCTGCGCACTATTTCATCAGATTTCATTTCCTTCAGGAAGCTGATTATCTGTTGCCGTAGAAAAGCGTTCTTTCGTCATGTTCTCAGCTATTTTCTTTTAAAAAAAGAGCAGTTTACTCCTCTTCAGTGGACACGATGAGCTACAGGAGATGCATTGTTTCATGGTTTTATTTTATATATTAAACAAAAAATTCTTATCAGTAACAATGACTTTTAACAGAATAAGAACAAGTGATTTGAGTGAACAAATCCTTTATTACAACAAACTTGAAACCATTTTAATGAAAGTATTAAGGTCCCCCTTTCTGAAAAAAAAAATAATAATGTTATCAAATGAAAATTTAGAAACTCCTTTTATTTTTGGCAAAGTGCAGAGCTGTACTAAGTTAAAACATGGACAAAAATGATATTATATTAATGTTAATTATTATAAAGAATAGTATTAATGTTGTCATTATAACTTTTAAGTACATTGTACAATGCTAATATATTTCTGTCATAACTTCAAGTTTAATCAAACTTTTATTTTGATGGGTTGTAGCAGACCTCAGAGTTTCAGAGGGTATTTGACAATGGTTTTTCTCAAATAAAAATGAAATGTTTATTTAGGTTTTCTCTCAAAGCAGCTCTGGTGTTATCTATGTAGTAGATAAAAAAAACATCACCACTCAGAGACATGCAGAAACAAGCATATTATTTATATAGCAGTCTCTTTGCGCTGTAATATTCACAGACACGTGTTAATTTATCCATCGATCAGACTGCGAATTTTATGTGACATTGTTTTACTGTATATTCCATGTTTACGACTGCACCAGGATTCCCTCTGCATCACGGAAATTATACAGCCTTAACTTATAACTTTTTATAACTGCAACTTAAACTTTATCTGCACGGAGGGATGGTGTCCGTGAATATGACCAAACATGTTGGATGTTATGCCTACTTTTGCAGCCACTTTGCATCCACATTATTTGCAAATTGGATCCATCCTCAAAGACAACCCTGCATTAGTTTTTCTTTAGATCCAAAGTATTCCCATACTGCAGATTTAAACTTTTTTTTTCGGAGGGGGTTCATCCTGTCTCTGTCTGAACTGGAGATTGGTTCGTGACCATCAATCTAAGGATGCATGCTTCTGCAACCAGATCATCAAGAGACACAGGAAGTTCCTCAGGCTTGCTTTGGAATAAAGCTTGCCAGTACTGTATTCTATCATTTGAATTGGCCTTGATTGGTATTAGCTCAATTACATAAACCATTTGGAGATGCTGGCTGTGTTCTGGCACTCAAACGGTTCTTACCCCAATTGAGTGGTTGTCACTTTTAGGTCAGGATGGCAACATGGCTGTGGTCTTGTACCTGATTCGTTAGGGAGGCTCACACTCTCGCCCCCTGTGCAGGTTGGCAAAATGTGTTCTTCTTTGGGCGCAAACCAAGTTCGTGTCACTCAGAGCAGTCCATGTCCCAGGTCAGAGTTTGGAGGCCAGAGAATGGAGAATGCACCCTCAGGTGGTCATTTGACAGAGGTCCAGCAAAGTGGAAGTGAACTTGTTTGCTTCAAGCATGACTACACATTGCCTGCTCTGGTTTTCCCTGTCTCCTCTGTCGATTCTGCTCAGAGTATGGACAGACAGAGTGAAATCTCTGTTGTTTGGTGGCACTGCTCTGGCCCACTCAGATTTGGTTATCGGAACTGGTCAGTCTGTTATGCGGGTCACCTTGGGAGACTCCCCTCAGACACAACCTGCTGACACAGTCTCCGGGCATGATTTGGTACCTACATTCGAATTATGGGTGTGGCCCTTGACCGGAGTGCGTTGATGTGTTCTGGTTTCTCAGCAAAGATTACTATTCTTATTCTAGCGCTTCCTCCACAAGACGCTTGTATGCTCTTAATGGGAAACTTTTTGCCTCCTGATGTAGGCAACGCAATCTGGACCCAGTCCATTGCCCTGTAGGTCGATACTGAGTTTCTTCAGAGCCATTTTTCTGCCACACTTAAAGTTATGTGGCAGTCATATCTGCTAAGCATGTACCCATGAGGTGTTTCAGTTGGACGTCACCGTCTGGTTTCTCGTTTCATGCAGCGGTCGAGACGGCTTACGGCCTTACCACCTGGCACCGATTCCTTCTTGGGATGCTTTTCCCTGTCTTCCAGCTATCTGAAGTATGTGAAGGTGTTATGGTATAGCTTACCCATAGCGATGACGTCATGGCGGCATTGAGTGAACTTATGAAACGGAACTTATGTCTCGGTTGTGTATGTATCCTTGGTTCCATTCCGTACTTTCAGTAGCCCTTCCTTCATGATGTGGAAATCTGATGAAATAACGTGCAACACGCTGATATGAGCATACATGATGAATGCATGGGGTGGTGCTAAGTGCTATTAGCCAATGAATTGGCATAATGGTATAATGGCTTCAGACATTTGTCACACCAGAGGAATGTCCCATAGCGATGATGCCATCACAGGATCTTGTTCCCTATTTAGGGAATCAAGGTGACATACGTAACCGAGACGTTATTAATCACTGACTCTCTGAATTGTTCAAAGATGCAGATTAGTTCATGGAATTTTGCTGTATGTTGCTTGGTGTAACGTAGGGATGAGGCAGACAGAGAATCCACTTGCATGCACAACTTTAATTCAGAAAAGATAAAAACTCAAAAGACTAAACTTAACATAACAGGCAGGAACATCCAGAGAGCAATACAGGGAAACACGAAACAACAACCAGCCCACACAAGTGAAAACCCAGCTGTTTAAATAGACAGACAAGCTAAACGAGATAACAAGGGGGCGTGGGCAATTGTCAAACACCTACAGAGCTAACTATAGAAACAAACAAGCAGACTAAGGAAACAGGGACTAAACTCAGGAAGTGAAGACAGAAGCAACAGGGCAGAAAAACACTTCAGCATAAGAGTCTAAGGACAGACACAAAGCACGCATGACACTTGGAGACGCACAGAAGTTCTGTTGCCGATTTCATTGGAACTATTATTATTTAGTTGCAAAACATAAAACAAAAAATATTAACAATGTTGTGTTTAAAATGTAGGCTACATTTAAAATGTAAAATGTTCTATTAATATTACCTTTTTTTTGTTGAACTATTGTATAAAATCAGTGGCACATTTGCAATCATTTGGGTATTCAGGGAAAATAGCATTTTTTAGACATGAAAAATATAAACCCGCAGACATGTTTCTGTATCGGAAGAGTTTCTTAAATCTATCTCTATGTACAGTCCTTGTACATATTTGTCTTTTATGCTATTATATTTGTTCTGTATACTATTAAGTGCTAAAAACCTGCTTTAAAGATACACTGAAGAGCAGTGAAAGATAAACTAAAGCAGCATGCAGGCATCCTATCATGTGCACGCTGCATGTGTGCATGCAGTCAGTTTTGACCGCAAAAGATGAGGTCATTTGATTCAATATTCCACTTTTTATACAAAAAGCGGCTTTTTGCTTGTCAAAAATACATGCTCAGTTTCAATGTTACTTTAAGTTGAGGGGCAGAATTAAATGAATGCCAAAACTCAGCATTTTGTTCGAGTACCCCCTCCGTCACCTCACACAACCCCACGAGTACACATACCCCAGTTTGAATACCACTGATTTAAACAATTTCCTTTATTCTTCTTTTTCTGATCTCATTACCACGAAAGAGATCAGAACCAGCTGTGTTCACCCATGTGTCTATATGGAGTAACAGGTCTATGGGTCATTCACAGGATTTTAGATATAACATTTCTTTAGAAGACATCATTGACATATTTATAATTGTTGTTTTTATATGAAGTATTCCTGGAATTATGGTATTCACATTAGGTATTTGTGAATATATGATACATTTGTGAAAGCAAATAGCAACATAATTTAAATCAGAAGATCCTAAATGTTTTTAAATGATGAATATATTAATAAATACAGTAATGGAAATTATTACATTTTTTCTCTGTTTGTTATAGTTCAGTTCAGCGATCAGAACCAGATTTCAGCCACATGTCTATGTGGAGTGACAGATCTATTGGTCATCCACATGATTTCAGGTATAATATTTTCTTAGAAAGTGTCATTGACATATACTGTATATAATTGTTGTTTTTATATGAAGTATTCCTGGAATTATGGTATTCACATTAGGTATTTGTGAATATATGATACATTTGTGAAAGCACTTAATTCAGTTTTTGTATCAAAATAGTCAAAATCAAAAGATCCTAAGTGTTTTTAAATTATGAATATATTAATAAATACAGTAATGGAAATTTTTTTTTTTTTTTCTCTTTTTGTTATAGTTCAGTTCAGCGATCAGAACCAGATTTCAGCCACGTGTCTATGTGGAGTGACAGATCTATGGGTCGTTCACAGGATTTCAGGTATAACATTTCTTTAGAAAGCATCATTGACATATACTGTATGTAACTGGTGTTTTTGTATGAAGTACTAATCGTAATATGGTATTCCAATTAGATTTTGAGCAGAGAGACACATTTATTAAAGTACTCCAAAAAACAGAGTTTTACCGTTTTCAAATCCATTCATTTACGCAGCGCCTGAAAATAAGCTAACTTCCGTCAACATAACCAACGTGACCACCTGCTTGCACATGCTATTTTCAGGTGCTGCGTAATATCATTGCGTCTGCTGCGCGCATGCTACGGCAGCAAAGTTCCTTGATTATTACGCCGGAATGAGAGTATAGTTCCTATACATATCAGCCTAGAAAATCTCAACTTTTCATTTTCCGTCGGTCTTAGTACATGATGTAACTACAGAAGAGTCAAGTTGTAAATAGGAAAAATGTTGACACTCTTTGCCATTTTTTAAGCGAGATGCTAACGGTCTACTCAGATTCAATGATCTGTGCTAAGCTACCCGGAGATCGGCTGAATGGATTTGAAAATGGTAAAACTCAACTGTTTAACTCTAGGCGAGTTGGAAAATGAGTCTATTTTCCTTCCTAGGTTCCTTTAATTAGAAGGCATCATTGACAAACACACACACACACAAGCACATAAATAATATGTATATATAATTTTTGCAATATGAAGTATTCCTATTATGGTAATTCATATTGGGTATTGGGCAGAGAGTGACATTTACAGTATGAAAGAACAGTTCAATTTACAGTTTTTTATTATTGATTAATTATAAATACAATAACTTAGTATGGTTTAAATGAAAAGTTCATGAGTGTTTTTTTTTTTATTGATGAATAAATATGAATACACTAATGTAAACAATTTCCTTTATTCTGTCTTTCCTTTAGTTCATTACCACGAAAGAGATCAGAACCAGCTGTGTTCACCCTTGTACCTATATGGAGTGACAGATCTATGGGTCATTCACAGGATTTCAGGTATAACATTTCCTTAGAAAGCATCATTGACATATACTGTATATTACTGGTGTTTTTGTATGAAGTACTAATTGTGTTGTGGTATTCCAATTAGATTTTGAGCAGAGAGACACATTTATTAAAGTACTTAGTCCAATTTACAATTTTGTATTCATGTAGTTTAAATAAAAAGCCCTTGAATGTTCTTTATTGATTAATTAATATGAATACAATAATTTAAACAATTTCTTATTTTTTTTAATACAGTTGCTCACATAGAGAGGTACATCTATGAAAGCACTTTACGGTTCAGCTTACAGTTTCTGTATCTATGATGTAAATGAAAAGTTAATGAGTGTTTTTTTTTAAATTGATGAATGAATATGAATACAATAATTTAAACAGTTCCTTTTACTCTGTCTTTTAGTTCACTACCACGAAAGAGATCAGAACTGGAGTTCAGTCGTGTGTCTACGACGAGTGAAAGATCTATGGGTCATCTACAAGATTTTAGGTATAACATTTAAAGGAACACTCCACTTTTTTTGAAAATAGGTTCATTTTCCAACTCCCCTATAGTGTTAAACAGAGTTTTACCATTTTCAAATCCATTCAGCCAATCTCTGGGTCTGGCAGTAGCACTTTTAGCATAGCTTAGCATAACAATGATATTACGCAGCGCCTGAAAATAGGCTAATTTCCGTCAACATAACCAACGTGACCACCTGCTTGCACAGGGAGACTATTTTCAGGCGCTGCGTAATATTATTGCGTCTGCTGCACCCATGGTACAGCAGCAAAGTTCCTTGATTATTACGCCGGAATGAGAGTAAAAAGTAAAATAGCAACTTTTCATTTTCCGTCAGTCTTAGTACATGATGTAGTATTCCTATTATTATGGTAATTTATATTGGATATTGGGCAGAGAGTGACATTTACGGTATGAAAGAACAGTTCAATTTACAGGTTTTTTTTGATTGATTAATTATGAATACAATAACTTATATGATATTTATTGTCTCTTTGTTATAGTTCAGTTCAGCATAATAGATCAGAACCAGAATTCAGCTGTGTGTCTATGAGGAGTGACTGGTCTATGGCTCATCCACAAAATTTCAGGTACAACATTTCATTATCTTTATCTGTGTTTTTTTTTTTTGCTCACATACAGAGATATGTCTATAAAATGATTGAATAAATATGAATGCAATAATTTAAACAGTTTCCTTCATTTTGGCTTTGTTTTAGTTCATTACCACGAAAGAGATCAGAACCAGCTGTGTTCACCCATGTGCCTATGTGGAGTGACAGATCTATGGGTCATTCACAGGATTTTAGGTATAACATTTCTTTAGAAGACATCATTGACATATTTATAATTGTTGTTTTTATATGTAGTATTCCTGGTATTATGGTATTCACATTAGGTATTTATGAATATATGACATGTTTATGAAAACACTTAATTCAGTTTTTGTATCAAAATAGTCAAAATCAAAAGATCCTAAGGGTTTTAAAATGAAAATGAATATATTTAGTACAGTAATGCAAATTATTACATTTAATCTCTGTTTATTATAGTTGGAGTTCAGCCATGTGTCTATGTGGAGTCACAGATCTATATGTACATTTAGTCATTTAGCAGATGCTTCTATCCAAAGGAACATACAAATGAGGACAATAGAAGCAATCAAAATCAACAAACAAGTAATAATATGCTTATAATAATATGTTTATTGCGATTATTGGACAGGAAACAGCATAAGTGGCACATCAGCTGAAAATAATGTAGACAAATAAAAAGGGCTTAATCCTAGAGATCAATTGGTATCATCAATGTAACAATGAAATGACACACCATATTTTCCCAAAATCATACCTAAAGGGAGTTCTCCAAATGCATACACGTCACCAACATTTAGCCACGTCTCAGTGATAATTGAACAATCTAAATTACAATTCCTGAGGAATTTGTTTGGAATTCATTATTAACTTACATATTGTATAAACCTAATAATATGTCTAGTGTATTATAATACAAAAAACAAAGATTCTATTAATTTACCACTTTAACTTTTTGTAAAAATGTGGTGTTTTAATTTTACAGCCATGAAGTCCTCAACTCATTTAGATTAAATTTGATGGAGAAGTTTCAGTGTCTGTATGAGGGAACAACTAAACAGGGAAACCCAACATTCCTGAATGAGATCTACACAGAGCTCTACATCACAAAAATTGAGAGTGGAGAGATCAGTAATGAACATGAGGTGAGACAGACTGAGACACAATACAGGAGAGCAACAACAGAGGACACACCGATCAAATGCAATGACATCTTTAGACCTTTACCTGGACAAGACAAACCCATCAGAACTGTGCTGACAAAGGGAGTCGCTGGCATTGAAAAACAGTCTCTGTGCAGAAGTTCATCCTGGACTGGGCTGAAGGGAAAGAAAATCAGGACGTCCAGCTTATATTTCCACTTCCTTTCAGAGAACTCAATCTGATGAAGGACAAAACACTCAGTCTTTCAGATCTTCTTCATATCTTTTTCCCTGAAACCAAAGAAATGGAAATATTCAGTGATAAATATAAAGTGTTGTTCATCTTTGATGGTCTGGACGAGTGTCGTCTGTCTCTGGATTTTCAGAGCGATGTGAGGCTGTGTAATGTAAGTGATCCAGCCTCAGTGGACGTGCTGCTGACGAACCTCATTGTGGGGAATCTGCTTCCCTCTGCTCTCATCTGGATCACCTCCAGACCAGCAGCAGCTGATCTCGTCCCCTCTGAGTGTATCCATCGAGTGACAGAGGTACGAGGCTTCATTGATCCACAGAAGAAGGAATACTTCAGGAAGAGAATCAGTGATCAGAGTCTGGCTGATAGAATCATCTCACACCTGAAGTCATCAAGGAGCCTCTACATCATGTGCCACATCCCAGTGTTCTGCTGGATCTCAGCCACTGTTCTAGAGAAGATGTTGAGTCAAGCAGAGAGTGGAGAGATTCCCAAGACTCTCACTCAAATGTACACACTTCCTGATGGCACAGATTCACATCAAAGACACAAAGTACAATGAGAAGAAGGACATGGACAAAGAGATAATTTTCAAATTAGGGAAACTGGCATATGAGCAGCTGGAAAGAGGCAACCTGATCTTCTATGAGGAAGACCTGAGAGAGTGTGGCATTGATGTGACAGAAGCATCAGTGTACTCAGGATTGTGCACTCAGATCTTCAGAGAAGAGTTTGGATTTTGTCAGGGGAAAGTCTTCTGCTTTGTTCATCTGAGTGTTCAAGAACATCTAGCAGCTCTATATGTGCACCTCTTATTTATAAACAACAACATAAATGTGTTTCACCAAATCACCAAAGAGCGTTTGTGGTCTAAAGTTAAGGACTGGTTTCATCACAGTTCATCAGAACATGTTTCATTATCTGAGCTGCATCAGAGAGCTGTGGATGAAGCACTACAGAGTAAAAATGGACATCTGGACCTTTTCCTGCGGTTTCTTCGGGGTCTGTCAGTGGAGTCTCATCAGATTCTACTACAAGGACTAATGAAACAGACAAGAAGCAGATCTGACAGAAATCAGAAAACAGTTAAGTACATCAACAAGAAGATCAGGACCATTGATTCACCAGAGAAATCCATCAATCTGTTCCACTGTCTGAATGAACTGGGTGACCGTTCACTAGTGGAGGAAATACAACAGTATCTGAGATCTGGAACAATAAAGGGAGCCAAATTCTCTTCATCTCAGTGGTCAGCTGTAGCTTTTGTGTTGTTGACATCAGAGAAGCAGCTGGATGAGTTTGATATTAATAAATTTGTTGAAGGAAACAATGTGAAAGTTCTTCAGAAACTGCTGCCTGTAATTAAAGAATCCAGATCAGTTAAGTAAGTGTCACTGAGAACAATCACTTCAAACTCATAAAGTTCATAAATCTTTAGTGCTGCAGATGTTGTCCATAGTGTAGTGGTCAGTGTTTTCATGTGTTTTCTATACAGTGTTAAGATTATTTGACACTCTTTTATGCTTACCAAGGCTGCATTTTTTTTTATCACTAATATACTAAAACGCAAATTTTGCTTAATTTTTTGTGTTGTTACTCCAATCTTCAGTGTCACATGATCCTTCTGAAATCATTCCAATATGCTGATTTGCTGCTCAAGAAACATTGCTTATCATTAATACATATGAATAGATATTTCAAAAGAACATCATGTAAAATAATAATAATATATTTTGTAATATAAGTGGATTTACTGACACTTTAGTCCAATTTAAAGCAACTTTTTGCATTTAATGCAGAATTAATTTATTTTCTTCAAAAAACTGTTGAACAGTAGTGTATGTTTCTATCAGAATGTTTGAATAAAATTCAGGCTTCTCTTACAGGGTACAGTGCTGCACTGTTTTGCCCACTAATGTGTGTATGTAGAGTGTGTATGTAGGTTCAGAATGAAGCATTTACACTGGGGTTGCAAGTTAATATTTATTGCTTTGTTTTTAGTTCATAGTGTGTTATCATTTTAATCTCTGTACAGGTTGAGATCTTGTGGAATCACAGATGAAGGTTGTGCTGCTCTGGCTTCAGCTCTGAGATCAAACCCCTCACACTTGAGAGAACTGGATCTGTCTGGGAATAAACTACGAGATTTGGGCATGAAGCTTCTCTGTGCTGCACTTGAAGATTCTCACTGTAACTGGAGAAACTGTGGTAAGATCATCTCTCTGAAAATACAACAAATTACACTAACTCTCTAACCCGCTTAAACAGGAGAAAACAAGATCAAAAGAAAATAGCACCCACATCTGTACTAATCCATTCCTAAATATAAAGTAATTAAGTAAAGAACAATAAAAAAATGAACATACAAACAAATAATAACTTTACAAACCATAGTGTTTCTTATGATATAGGCACCAATTACAACAAGAATGGTAACACAACAGCACTGAAGAGAAACCCCAATTGACAATGTGTTAAATGATCAGTGTTGGGCATGCCACTTTAATAAAAGTAATTAGTTATAGTTACTTCTCTACTATGGCCTAATCCTGACTTAGTCTAAGCCCTGTCTGTGAAACCGGGCCATTATCTTTAACGTGATCACGCCCACAAGCAGCTTCACTTTTTAAAATGTTAAATATTCACGTGAGACGCATAGACATGTAAATGTCCACATCACCTCCGTAAAACAAAGGATTCAAATTCATCTCAGATACTTTTTGTTTTTGGAAGAAGACACGCTGAGAGGAATAACCCAGGTTTTACCTCAAAAGAAGAAATTCATGTAATGCGATGCACAGCTTAATCCAGTGGAAGCATCACTCTGATCTGCTGTTATTATGTTATTAAAAAACACGGACTCTGCAACACTGGAACATCTGCACTACTCTGCCTCTAGTTGGCAAACAATGGAAATTTACTCTACCTAAGCCAGTCATATCAAGCAGAGGATGAACAGGTTTAAGGTTAAACAGACGAAGATAGACCTGTGTTTAGTGTTTAGTCTTAACTCACTACTACTGTGATCAGTGAAGGTTAATCACTTAAAAGGATAGTTCACCCAAAATTGACAATTCTGTCATGAATTACTCACCCTCATGTCATTCCAAACCCGTTAAAACCTCCGTTCATCTTCAAAACACAAATTAAGATATATTTGATGAGATCTGAGATATTTCTGACCCTCCCATAGACAGCAAGGGCACTAACACGATCAGGCACAGAAAAGGTAGTAAGGACATCATTTTAAATAGTCCATGTGACATCAGGACAACCATAATATTACAAAGCTACAAGAATACTTTTTGTGCGCAAAGAAAACAAAAATAACTTTATTCAACAATTCGTCTCCTCTGTGTCACGCTAGGTCACCACTTTGGAGAGTAGTTTGATTTAACTGGGCTCTTGAATACTTAACATCAATTTTTCTCTGATTGCTGAAACTACGTGTTTCTTCTAAGGCACATTTGTTATTGCAACAGTTGTGAGAAAAACTCTGATCAGATCTTGATTACTTATTGACCTAGTCATCATGTAATAGGCAGACTCACAGGTCATATCAGGAGTCTGATGTCTGAGAATGTTAGCTGTTAGTCTCATGATCTCATGACAATCAGATATTGTGATTTTTCTCTTTTATTATATAGAAAGTGTTTTGAGCTGTGTATTTTTGACTCACACAAATATCAAGAATCAACACATGAATCTCAACAATGGTGACAATTTTACCTAAATGGAGAAATCAGGTTATATCTACTAACTGTTATGCTTCAATAAAACTTGTTTTTTTTTTTTCAGGTTGGTTGAATTCAGTTATAATCAGTAATATTAAATAATTTATTTAATTTCAACAAAACCAGTTATTGTGGCTGTTACCACATGAAGAAAAATTTCTAAGTTGAACCAACAAAATATTTTTTTCAGTGTACTTTATAGAAACTATCTGTAAGAATCAACACAGTGGTTTACAGGAGCAACAGTTTCAGACATTCTCCTCCATCAGCAGTATGCTTTTTCTTGTATATCCTGAGCAAAGCATTGTTTAAGAAATAACAGTTGATCAAAGTGGAAAACAAACACCAGTGATCATAAAGCTGGAGGTAAATGGGTATCTCACTGTAGGCAGTAGTTCTTTCACTGCATATTAAAACTGTTAATAATTCTATTGACACAATTATGTGATTGATATGCAGTGGTCGAATTATACAAAATTCCAAGGGGTATAATTAGGGCTGGGCGATAAATCGCATAACGATAATTATTGTGCAATATAAATTTCCTCAATAAACGCTAACGAGAGTTTAAATAAATGCTCGATGTAATGTTTCTGTGGCAAAGGCGGAACAAAAGAGCGCTAGTTAAGGTGCGCCACTCGGACCCTTTATCCGCTAGGATCAAAGTTCAAACGGCTGCACGGCGTGAACTTACTAGAGCAGATGAGTTCACTTGCTGATGGGTCTCAGTCACTAAACTGCACCAGTGTGAAGCGCTTGAATTTTTAATGATACTTTTATAAGTATACACAATGAATGCAAGCAAATACTGAATTTAAACCAAGTTTAAAATGGTGATAAAAAGGCATTCAGCTGCATTTTTATCCCCTTATATGTTCAGTATATACATATAAATTGACATTTAATCGAGATCCCCTTACGACTCCAAAAAAAAACAAAAAACAAAAAAAAAACAACAGGACCCCCTAGCTAACCTCAGTAAAAACACATTTTTATTGAACAATAACTATGCTTCATTAAATGAACTAATTTATAAGCTATTTTCCCTGCCATTTCGTCAGCCCCCACAATGTCAAAAATGTTTTACTATCGTTGTGGGTCTTCATAATGTAGGTTGCTAAGTGACCTAAAGCCAGTGCCTTCTGAGGGCATTGACGTGTTCATAGTCAAATCATTTTCAACATATTTTTAAATAGAAAAAATAGCTTTTTATAGTTTCGGTCCTTAATTAATTATGATTGGTAGAGCCACGTTTAAAGCTGTTGTAAATTACTCTAGAAATGCACACCTGTGACCTCAGTGCATCAGTATTACTGTGCTATTACTGGTGAATAATATTGACTAAATTGACATGTCTATTTTTTGGCGTTTTTGTCGATAACAGTAATTAAGAACAATATTTTTACATAATACACAACAATATTAATCTAAAGGGATAGTGTGGTGGTTTTACAGAGGGAATTATTTTTGTCTTATTTTTTTTTAAACAAAGGGGATGTAATCCCCCCACATCCCCCCTCAGTTCGAGCCCTGTTGATACTTGTAATGGGTCCTGTGAAGCAAATATCCTCCTGTAGGTGTTTATTAGAGGTGCAAGTGACTGATTCTCCATACACATCCATCCTTATATCACTATGAAACAATATCTCATATTCAACTTTGTGAGTTTGTTCAGTCCTGAAGCACATGACAGTTTCAAACAGCAGTATTAAGCATCAGCATGCATAAATCTCATTCTATCAGCAGCAGTATGTGGCAATGCTTGTCAGTATGTATTCTGTCCTGCTCTGAGACCAGAGTCAATAACAAACAATAACAAACAGACACTTCAACTACAATTCAGATTCATAGTGTTTACAAATATTGTCTCCCTCACTGTACAGGTTGAGTGATTGTGGTTTCACAAATAAGGATTGTGCTGCTCTAGCCTCAGCTCTGAAATCAAACCCCTCACACCTGAGAGAACTGGATCTGTCTTGGAATAAACTAAAACAAGCAGAAGTGAAGTTACTCTCTGAACTGAAGGATGATCCACATAATAAACTGGAGAGATTATACTATTGTAAGTATATTTTTATTTTAAGTTTTTAAATAGGCTCATGTTTCGTATCAGGCATCTTACAGTATGTGTGTAACTGAAGTATGTGTAAGATTTTTCAGCTCTGCATTAGTCTATACACATTCTGTGATGTAACTGATCTACAAATATATGAATATTTTCATCTCTTACAATGTCTCTGTGTGTAAGAAATAAAGAGAGAGTTGTTGATCATTTACTGTTATTAATATATTAGCAGTTTCTCATTCATATCTCTGGCTGTGGTTTTTTTCTGAAATAGATCTCTTAATGTGATGTGAGAGCAGTAATGTCTCATACTCATATGTGTCTGTCTTTGTGTTTTATTGTAGGACTCTCAGTATTTAGACGTCAGTCCAGTTTCCTCAGGATCAGCCGCTACAGAGACACACAGTCACACAATCAACAGAGACTCAAGTCATGTGTGTCGTGTGTTGGTTTCTTGCCTTATAGATACTGTACCATGAGATTGAGTGCTGAAAATTAGCAATTCGGAATTGTTTTGGATTCACTTGATATTGATCACTCCAAATACACACTGCAAACATGTAATGCAAAGTGATAAAACTAAAACACTCCACTTTTAATCAATCCATAAATATTGTGTAAATAAGAAATTTAATGTGAAATAATTTGTTTATTAAATTTATTTATTTATTAAATAAACCTTTTAAAAATGTTGCAAGTTTTATTTTAAAGGGAACCCTGGGTATTAAGACTTTTATGGCTTTTATTTAATATAATGTAAATTATGTCTGTTACTGAAATATGATATACTTCGTTATATATACTTTGAAATATACAGTGTTAATTTCTCCAACAAGTGTTAACAAGACGGGACTAGATTGTTCCAGTATTTGAGGACTACCTGACATTCAAAATACATCCTGTAGGCTAACTGTCAAATTTCAAAATGTGAGTCCCTGCAATCGGATAAGGGGTGTTTGCATATCTTGTCTCATAGCAGCCGCAGTGGGCAGATACTGTAGGCTACCAAAACGTGAACTAGCGATCTGAAACAGTGGTTTCAGCACCTAAAGGGTTAGGGATAGGGTCACCAGATGTCCCGTTTTCCCCAGGAGTCACAATTCGTTGTTGATTAACTTAAAATTAGTGACGGCGGGATAGGCGGAATTGCACTGATAGACATACACCGGAACTGCTCTCTTGTGCACACTCCACTTTTTCAGTTTTTTACTTTTTCAGTTTTCAAAATCAGTGGATGTGCTGCTGACGAACCCCATTGTGGGGAAGAGAATCAGGAAGAGAATCAGTGATCAGAGTCTGGCTGATAGAATCATCTCACACCTGAAGTCTTCAAGGAGCCTCTACATCATGTGCCACATCCCAGTGTTCTGCTGGATCTCAGCCGCTGTTCTAGAGAAGATGTTGAGTCAAGCAGAGAGTGGAGAGATTCCCAAGACTCTCACTCAAATGTACACACACTTCCTGATCCTTCAGACCAACATTAAACATGAGAAGGACTATGAGAAGAACGTGACAGATGAAGACATGATCCTCAAACTGGGGAAAGTGGCTTTCAGCAGCTTGTGAAAGGCAATGTGATCTTCTATGAAGAAGACCTGATAGAGTGTGGCATTGATGTGACAGAAGCATCAGTGTACTCAGGATTGTGCACTCAGATCTTCAGAGAGGAGTTTGGTTTGTATCAGGGGAATGTCTTCTGCTTTGTTCATCTCAGCATTCAGGAACATCTAGCAGCTCTATATGTGCACTTCTTCTATAGAAACAACAGCTCACAGTTTTTCTCTAGTGTGTTCTCTGAGCTCTCAATGTTTTTTAAGTATACTTTATCAGATTTACATCAGAGAGCTGTGGATAAAGCACTACAGAGTAAAAATGGACATCTGGACCTTTTCCTACGATTTCTTCTGGGTCTGTCAGTGGAGTCTCATCAGATTCTACTACAAGGACTAATGAAACAGACACAAATCAGATCTGACAGCAACGAGAAAACAGTTGAGTTTATCAAGATGAAGATCAGGACCATTGACTCTCCAGAGAAATCCATCAATCTGTTCCACTGTCTGAATGAACTGGGTGATCATTCACTAGTGGAGGAAATACAACAGTATCTGAAATCTGGAACATTAAAAGGAACCAAACTCTCTTCATCTCAGTGGTCAGCTGTAGCTTTTGTTTTATTGACATCAGAGAAGAAGCTGGATGGGTTTGATGTTAATACATTTGTTGGAGAAAACAATAAAGCTGAAAAACTGAAAGTTCTTCAGTATCTGCTGCCTGTGGTTAAAGTTCAGTAAGTATTACTGAGAATAGTCGCTTTACTGTTAAATCAAAGAAAATCAAAATCTATTAATAATTTTAGCAGTGAATTTTAGCAGTATAGCAGCATACTCTAAATAAATTTTTAGTGACAATATTTAAAATCTTTCCTGATTATTATTGTTTAATTTCTTAAATTAATTTATTTCTAGTATTTAGTCATTGTATAAATGGGAATAATAATAAGATGAAGTGACTGGGAAAAATACAAGCTGGACTTTAAAGTACCTGCCAGCCAAAGTTTTCAACATGTGGATTACTTTGAAACAAACAAATTTAATGTTACAAATGAGCTCGTACTTAAATTATATGGATTTTACACACTTTATTGTTTCAAATTGGACTTAAATTTTCTTTTATTAATATTTTAACAATTACATTTTGTCTAAAAAATTTATGGAAGCCAAACAGAGTGCCTTGTCCCTGATCCAGTGTAACAAAGTGTTTTACCTGGCAGCAATGGAGAAAATATCAGATTTTCTTTTTATTAGTTATTCACCTGCATTGGAGGCCAAAAAACAATGATAATGAATCCAGCTCCAACAATGTAGTGAAAATAGCATGTACTGTATAACTTTTGACCGGCAGACTTTTATTATGCAGCAATCACAAAAACAGTGAATATGGTTTCTCATTTAAAGTCTTACATTTAGGGCAAAGCGTGGAGTTAATCGAGTTAATTTTATGTTGTATATATGGTGTCTATTCAGCCTGTGCAGAATCTTGAATTGAAAAACTCAGTTTCACACTGAGAGTTTTTTTAGACTTAGTCCATATCATTTCCCATTGTCTTTTATTCATCATTAATCTTTTCTCCCATCACAATCTGAGAGACCATGTCTTCAAGGTTCATGAGTAATTCTATACTGGCCGTGCCGCAACAACTAAGGTCTGTCTATACTGGATGCAACAAAGCGACCATAAAAAATCATTTAAACTTTGAGTCAGTGTGTCATAAATAGAACGTGGCATCAGTTTACTTTCGGGGATGTCGCGCTGTGCCACATCCAGTGTAGACAGCATCACTGATTATAATGGGTTTTCTTGTATTTTGTCACGTCTGGTGTAGACACAGTGTGGCATCTACTGGTGACCAAGCACTGTTTTTTCTTAAACTCCATCTACAAATGATCTAATTCTTCTCTAATTTATAGTGTTTAATAAGTTTAACAAGTATGTTTCCATCTCTCTACAGTTTGAGTGATTGTGGTCTCACAGATAAAGATTGTGCTGCTCTGACATCAGTTGTGAGATCAGACCCATCAATCCTGAGAGATCTGGATCTGTCTGTTAAAAAAATAAGAGATTCGGGTGTGAAGGTTCTCTCTGTTGTACTGGAAGATCCTCGATGTAAACTGGAAAAACTGAAGTAAGATCATCTCTCTCATAGTTTCACATGTTATTGTCTTTTGCAAGATTCAATTCTAAATGTAAATTTTAGAACTGAATTTAAGTAAATCAGCTTTTAAAATGTTCAGTGAGCACACTATATCTGAGCACAAAACTTGATTCTGATAACTAGAGATAAAATATGATTGAGGCATGTGACAGTATTACATTTCCATATCTTCTTATTGAATGACATTACAAAAACAGTTGAAGAAATCATCTTCAGTGTTGTCTTCTTAATATCAAGTTTAATAATTTTTTCAAATAACAAAAAGAACATTGTAATTTATATACACTACAACAATACACAATAAAATAAAGTAAGCAATGTTTCAGATAGGTAGAAGTGCAAAAGAACACATCTATAAAGAACAATAATAAGGAATCAAAACATTTTCAACTAATGTCTGCATATCTTTTCTGTGCTGGCATGATTTAGTCCAGATGTAATTTTTTTGTTTTCTTTTTGTTTTCTTTTCTTTAAAATTAGCAAGGTTCAAAAGCTCATGTATTAAGGTATACATGCTGCATCATCAAATCATTTTCAATGAACATGGATTAGATCCATTTAACAGGCCAATTATTATATGGGAAGCACAAAGAAAGATTAAAACAATGTAAGAATTGGTCTTTAATATGTTGCAAAAGGCCCATACTTTGGATATTTTCCAAAATACTCCTGTTCAGTGTGCATTGCTTTATTATGTTTTACTATTATGCAAGTTAATATTCTGGTCATATTTTTTTCCAAACACATTTTACCAATTCCAAACCACATCGATTTTAATAACTACTATTCATTTTCCATTAAATAATTTAGTGACAAATTATTGTTACATGTGATATATTATTGTTAACAAGGGTTGGAAGTGAAGCATGGCTTATACTCAGTTGTGCATAATTATTACGCAGGTTGTCTTTTACAGGTAAAATGTGCCAAAAAAACTGATTTTACTTTCACTAAAAAGTCAAAAATGATTAATTGCCCATGAGAAATATTCAAAACTAATGCAATATAGAAACTGCAAAATTAAACCATGACCACTGTGCAGTGAAATTCTTATTGGGTTAGCAGGGGTCGAAAAAAAAAAAAACGGTGGAGAAGAAAGATGCTTGTTAGCAGCAAAAGATTTCAAGATTTAAGGTGAAGAATAAGGTGTAAAACCACCAGGAACCCTTTAGTCTTCAGTGCCAACCCAGAGTCACTTTAATTCTTAATTCTTTAACAGCTAATGTGTCTTGTCTTTTCTTGGCCTGTTTTTTTCTGACATCTGCTGACCCATTGAACATTTCAGTGTCCCTGTGGTTGTGATTTAATTTTGCAATTTCTATATTTCATTACTGAGTATTTCTTATAGACATTTAAAAAAAAAAATTGACTTTCCAGTGTGAGTTAAATCTTTTTTTCAGCCGCAATTTACCTGTAAAAGATGTATGCACTTGTATGTCCTAAAATGTAAGATATACACAGACATATTTACCCCCTTGAGTTTTTGTCCTCTCTTTATATCATTTAGCAATATCACACAAAGCAAAAGTGCTGTTTTGAATCCACATTTTGAAAAAATCAGTTTAATTCAGTGACCCATTTAAGACAGTCACTTGCTTTGTTCCTGAATGAATTAGTTGAATTAAGTGAATAAATCTGCCACATATACACACAATCATCACATCACATGATCTAGTTTACTAGATTTGAAGATCAGCATCATCTATCCCATTTATGAAACGTTTTTAAGGAGAGTATCCCTTTAATTTTTGACAGCCCTGTAAACACGCCAGAAACATTTGCGGTGTGAATCTGACCGCTGTGTGACAGAGTTCATTCTTGAATTGTGATATTTGAAATAAATTATACAGCAAAATTCAAAATAGTTTTCTGCTCAATTTAATGTAAAACTGATAATTTGGCAAGCAATTGTCTTTCATAATGTGTAAATATATATCCATTGTATAACCTGTAATAATCTCTAGAAATGAAGTATATCACAACACTGGGATATGGAAATCATAGGTAGATCAATTAGTTATTTAGTGGTTGAAGTGGTAATTTCATTCGACTTCTTTTTATTGTACAGATGTCAGCAAACAGATATCCTCAGTGCACAAATTATTTTGATGTTTAGACAGTTTGCACTGAAGTAATGATTTATATCGGAAGCATAATAATATAAAATGCAACCTGTTGCTCCTGTTTTTGACCTAGGTGGTTTACTGAAGGTTTAGTTGCTTCTGTTACTTTGATTTATTTCTTTTTTTGCTTTCTTGAATTTTTTGTTGCTGTTTGTGAAATTGAAATCAGTAAAAAAAAATTAAATCGAGTGAAGCTCATCTTTCCTCTATGCCTCCAATGTAAATTAAGATTTTTGAAGCACAGGTGTTGAAAGCTTTGTGAGTTTCTTCATTATTTTTTTTCAGTGGAAATATAAATATATTTAACAGTGTGTTTAAAATTGTGATTTGTACCTGTTGATCTGATCTGAAGTGAGAGAGTGAAGAGTGTGTCATTGTTCTCTACAGGTTGAGTGATTGTGATGTCACAGATGAAGGTTGTGCTGCTCTGGCTTCAGCTCTGAAATCAAACCCCTCACACCTGAGAGAACTGAATCTGTCTGGGAATAAACTAGGAAATTCTGTGACCCTACTCTCTGATGTACTGGAGGATCCTCGCTGTAAACTGGAGAAACTATGGTAAGGTCATTTCTCCGATAGTCACATGTTGTCAGTAAGTCATTTGTTTGTTACATTTAGGACTAAAATCAGCTTGTAAAAATATTCAAATAACTGATATATACTAATTACATGATCTGGTGCCATTCATTTTCATTCATTTTTTTTTTATTATCTTTTAAATGTAGTCTATATTTTATTATGTTATACTGTACATACTTCACAGAGATTGTGCATGTGTGAATTACCTGTGTCTGGGCTCCATCTCTCTGCCAACAGTCTAGCTGCACATTTAATATCTTCAAAAACAGTGATTTTACTCCCTCACTGCAGAGAAATATAATGTAGTGATGTGATGAGAAGGACGCAAAGCATAAAAAGTGTCATGTCCAGTTGCTGGTAGTCCTCCTTGGCTCACTTTCTTAATGTTTTAGACATGATAGCATTTACAGTACACAGCATAAATGAGTACACCCCCTCAAAACAAACACCAATGATTTATTTTTCTTAATGATCACTAATACAATTCATAAAAAGACAGCAAAATTGAAATGTATAAATACATTAATACTTAATACAGACTTTTGCAATATTTGCATTAATATATTATTAATACCTGTTAAATAAGTAAATTATGTATTTTTGTTTAACTGATGGATTGTAGAAATAAGTACACCCTTAAATTCAACAAACTTGTAATTATCTGGTACTTATTTTGTCCCACCTAATTTGGCACTAATCTTGGCACTGAATGTTCAAGTTCATGACAAATGATCACATCTGTTCTGTTTAACTCCTGGAGGATGAGCTCCTTAAATGCCCTGGTCTTGAATGGGGAATGTTGTTCAACTCATCTCTACAGAATCCCCCACAGCTGCTCAAGAGTGTTCAGATTGGGTGAAATACCCTTACACTGAAGGATTTTCATCTTGGGAGAGTGTTTAGTCATTGTCACATTGAAAAAATGCCCAACAATGCAGGAAATGAGGAGAGGGTAGTATCTTCTGTTTCATGTTTTTGTATTACATCACACAGTGGTGTGAATGAATTCATGATAGCATTAATAAGCACAACTTCCTCACACATTCAGCACTCATACTGTGTATCCCTACTGTATATAAGAGCTTGACAAACACCCAACTTCACTGTGGAAACCAGGCACTTTTTACTGTATTCCTCCACTAGCATCACCATATCATTTCAGATGCTGTTACATCCAAAATTATTGAGTTTGGTTTCCCAGAAAGAAGTCTGTATTTTGTTTTATTTGCCATATTCAAAGCTCATATTCAAAGCAAAGATCTAGTTCTGGTTTCCCAAATGCTAAAGTATTGTGAAAATGGTTTGAAAGAAAAATTAAATTTATAGAACCTGTAACCAGCGCTTACCCTACTACTTAACAATGGCATTTTATTGTTTGCATGATTATGCTTTAGATGCGAGCCACCTTCTACTATCCTGCTCATGAAAAGTTGTCTGATTTAAGCCTTAAGGAATGGTGGTTATATGCAACTAAAGGGATTGTATTACAATTGTGTACTCCTTATCGAATCCCCATGCCAGAAATATTGGATCCAGTCTCTTTACCAGATCCTGTCTGAAGACATCTGTTTTGTCTAGTATTCAACACTGGTTAACAGCAAGTCTTGTCTGAAAGCCAACATCAGTATTTTGTCTGGTACCTAAAACTGTATTAACTAAAAGTCTTCTATCAGCCTGAGTGGAAAAAAAGGATTATACAAATTACAGTGGCATTCATTATATTGAAGTACTGAATTATTTTGATTAAGATAATTGTCTCTTATAATGTATAAATGTATATCCAGGTTATAAACTGTAGTATAATATTTCCTTTTTACTCTGTATATAGGATTATGTAGGTTATATGTTTATATAGACATATGTGAACCTGGACCACAAAAAAACAGTCTTAGGGGCCGTTCACATATCGCGCTTAAAAACGCGTGGAAAACACTAGACGCGCCGATTTTTGCTCCTTTCCAAAGCGCTCTGTAGCTTGAGCTCTAGTGGCGTCTGCCGTTGCTAAGCGACCATGACCTGCACTCTCAATAAAGACGCGGAAGTTTCATCAAAGGACAAACGGATTTCCAGCACTAGAGTGCATCACTTGCTGTAGCTTAATTTTTGATTAGTAATATGCAGATATAGACTTCATTTGGACAACTTTAAAGGCAACATTTTTGCACCATCAGATTCCAGATTTTCAAATAGTTGTCCTATCCTAACAAACCATACATCAGTGGAAAGCTTATTTATTTATTTAAATCTCAGTTTCGAGAAATTTACACTTATGACTGGTTTTGTGGTCCAGTGTCACATATATATATATAGGTTATATAAATATATTTATTTTTTACAGTAATTGTTGTGCTTCTGAGACATATTTCATTGCCTTATATTGAAATTGAACGTAAAATGAAGTATATCACAACACTGGGTTATAGAGATTAGCCTAAAGGTGGATCACTAAATTCATCTAGTGGTTTAAGTGGTAATTCCATGTGATTTCTTTTTGCTTATACAGATGTCAGCAAACAGATATCCTTAAAACATGGGATATTTTGATGTTTTATAATATATATATATATATATATATATATATATTACATATACGTATTGTGTATGTTTTTGATGCACAGTTGTTAAAAGCTTCTTGAATGTATTATTTTCACAATAGAAGTTTAGACGTATTTAATAGTTTGTTAAAAAAATTGTGACTTGTACCTATTGATCTGGTCTGAGAGAGTGAAGAGTGTGTCATTGTTCTCTACAGGCTGAGAGATTGTGGAATCACAGATGAAGGTTGTGCTGCTCTGGCTTCAGCTCTGAGATCAAACCCCTCACACCTGAGACAACTGAATCTGTCTGGGAATAAACTAGGAAATTCAGTGACTCTACTCTCTGCTGTACTGGAAGATTCTTGCTGTAAACTAGAGATACTGTGGTAAGATCATTTCTCTGACAGTCACATGTCTTTGTCCTCAGTATTATTTGTACAATTTAAGACTAAATTCAGCTTGAAAGAAAGAGAGAAACTAAATGAAAGCTGAAGGCCAGGGACCTTGTAACCAGTGTTTTTGAATTTTTATGTCAGTGGTTTAATTTTGGTCAGCATTAAGTTTTGGTTTAACTGTTGATCAAAAATTGCTTTTCATTTGCATTCATGTATGCTCTTTACTGTATGCCCTGCTGCATTTATAGAACCTGTAAACAGAGCTCACTGCTCACTGTATCTGCTACTTAGTGATGACATTTTATTGTTTGCATTTGTATGCTTTATATGCGACTCTATTTCTTAATTTCCTGCTCGTGAGGTGTTGTCTGATTTGAATTAGAGCCCTAAGGAATGCTGGTTATATGTAACTCAAGAGATTGTATTGCAGTATTGTACTCATTATGTTAGATCAAATCCCCAGAAATACTGGATCCAGTCTCTTTACTAGATCCTGTCAAAAGACATTTGTTTTGTCTGGTATTCAACACCAGATAACAGCAAGTCTCATCTGAAACCCAACAACTTTCTGGTACCCAAAACCGTATTCATTAAAAATCTTTTATCACCCTGAGAGACTGACAGAAGAAGCCAGTGAGGAGCAGAATGCAGGAGACAAAGCTATAATTTTGAAAAATGAGTAGGGTTTGTTGAATAATTTTAGTTAATCTAAACAGCACAAATCCAACAAGTGTTATTATACCAAACAAAAGCAATGGAAAATGACTGCTTCACAACATGCCAGAGTCTTCACATAATGCCTGATGAGCTTGGAGAACACCTGAGAAGAGATCAGAGACCATTCCTTCATCCAGAATCACTCTAGATTCTAGACCTGTACTCTTCAGTTCACTCCATTCATTTTCTATAGGGATCAGGTCAGAGAACTGGGACGGTCATGGCAGATGCTTCGTTTTGTGCTCAGTAACTCTTTTTTTTTTCAGTTGATTTTGATTATTGTTTTGGATCATTGTCTTGATGGAAGATCCAACCACGGCCCTTATAAGACTTAGTAGGGACAGTCAGGTTTAGATTTTTTATCTGTTGTTATTTTATATATTACCATGTATCTGAACAAGATGAACAAGAACGTTCAGCATAAAAAATAGGTCTACAACATTCTAAACACCAGTATATTTCATTGTACACATGACCATATAACCCAGACCCATTACTGTTTGGCAAATTAATATGCTGGGGTTTGTTTTTGGATAAGATTTTTCTTGAAGCCCTCTCAAACAGTTTTTCCCCCAGTGAGCAATTGATGTTGAGAAGACATCTAACTGATATCAAAAACTTGACATGGCGTTGATTTGATGTAAATTGAACGTCAAATGTGTTGGTTTACATGTACATCAAACCAATTTCAGTGAGGGACTATTTTCACCCAATTAACAAGGGAAGAAATTGCTGCTCAAACTAAATGTAAAATGATGTGATATCGTTGATTGGAACTCCTTAAAGGAAAAGTTAACTTCCAGAACAAAAATGTATTGATAATTTACTCACCCCCTTGTCATCCAAGATGTCTTTCTTTCTTCAGTTGATAAGAAATTATGTTTCTTGAGGAAAACATTTCAGGAATTTTCTCTATATAATGGACTTCAGTGGTGCCCCAAAGTTTGAACTTCCAAAATGCAGTTTAAATGCAGCTTCAAATTGCTCTAAACAATCCCAACCGAGGAAGAAGGGTCTTATCTAGTGAAATGATCTGTCTTTTTTTAAACAAATTGAGAATTTATATACTTTTTAACCTCAAATGCTTGTCTTGAAAAATGTGGTGCTCAAATAACAGATCTGCTCAAATAATAAAAATCAAATATCTAGATTATTAGTTGGTTTAAAAGGTTCATGAACTGCATTTTTTAATTATTTGATCCTGAGATGCACTTATAATGAAAGTTTGCAGTGATGAGCATTGTAGCAGATGATGACAGACTGTTGAGTACATGAAAGCAGTGATCGCGTCATTGCAACTTGGGTTTGTAACTAACAGTGCAAAAATGTTGTAAAGATTTCATTGTGCAGTGTAGACTGAAAACTCCGAAACTGCGACTGATGTACCAAAGAATCCACAGTGAAATCAGTGAAATGTACTGAACAAACAAGTAATGCTCTTTTGAGACATCCACACAGTTAAAAATAAATAAGCACTTTCCTAGATTTAGGATCCTTTGGAAGTTAATGTTATTTTTAGTCTCATCTCATCTCACTAATGCTTCAGTGGGCGGGGCCAAAGTGGTGATGATGTAGAAGTAGGCGTTGGTGTGATTCTACAAAGACTGGCTCTCATTGCACTATTCGTCATAATGTGACAAAATCTGAAACAAATTGTTTCCTGATCTAATTGTTTTAATAAAAGCTGTTTTTGGACTAATGAGAAAGTTTAGAGCTCTGAAACTCTGAAACGGGATGTTTAATTAATGACCTCTTACATGTCAAAACAAGGAAAACTTGATTTCTCAATTCCTGACCCTTTTAAATATATAAAAGTGTTGCTGCAAAAAGAACATGACATAAAAACAGAGATGTTCTGTACCACTTGTTCACAAATTCTGTAATACACTAGATGATGTGTTGTAATAGAAGGCATAGGATGGTTAGATTTTTTTTTGGTTTTTTTCAGAAGTGTGTTTTTAATATCTCTTAATGAAGTCCCAGAATAATGTAAGAAAGTTATTGGAGGTGTTAATATCCAGACTGCAAATCAGACATACTAGTTTTAATGATACATTATTAGGCAGATTTTGATGGGTAAAAAATTCAAAAGGACAGTACTTTTATGGTATCAGGCCTAAATATGCAGCAGCACATTCCTCTCATGTAGAGATTTTTCAGAAGTGAATTTTGCAATTCATTATTGCAGTCAATTCATTCAGTTAATTTTTAATTCCTTCAGTGCAAGACTGATGTTTTGTTTGTTTGTTTGTTTGTTTTTTAATCTGAAAGATTAAAGCGTCTTTTTGGAATATTGAAAATGCCATTTGTTGCTTTTAATGAAGTTTGTTTTTAAATATTATAAACCAAAATAAATGTCAATTTAAGACAAATTATTTGAAACAAATAATTGATTTTTGAGATTTTAACGAACAAAACATTGTTAAAATCATGTATTAACTGAATTAATTTAACCTATTTGGACTTTTAATGTTGTTTCTAAAAACTGCATAGAATAAAATAAGTTGACTTTTTAAAATGTATTTACTTACTTAACTTTATTTCTCAAAAAAAAAAAAAAAAAAAAAAGTATTTACAAAACTCAGCTCTCACAAACAAATCACGAACTCATCCATATAGCCATAGATAAATATAACAGTACAGTTCACCAGTGTCGTGAACAGTGTCATTAATTACAACAGATTTTAGATGAGACAGACATTTGACAATAATATATATGTGCAGTGAACAGATATTATTTATCATGCTTGAAGGAGTCTTTAGTTGTTTTATGATCATGTTTTGTGCCCTGTGACATTTTAGACCTCAGTCCAGTGATCCATCAATTTGTGTTTTAAGGTTTTAACTTCTCTTTAATAATGGATTCACTACTAAACTGATCTGATCTGAGAGAGTGAAGAGTGTGTCATTGTTCTCTACAGGTTGAAAAATTGTGGTGTCACAGATGAAGGTTGTGCTGCTCTGGCTTCAGCTCTGAGATCAAACCCCTCACACCTGAGAGAACTGTATCTGTCTGAGAATAAACTAGGAAATTCAGTGAATTTACTTTGTGCTGGACTGGAGGATCCTCACTGTAATTTGGAGACACTGTGGTAAGATCATCTCACTGATAGTCACATATTTGTTTTCAGTAAGACATATCATTTAATGTACATTTTAGGATTAATATCAGCTTGTAAATTAAATATTTAGTAAACACAGTAAATCTTGACTCTGATGACTGAATCTCCATCACATCACATGACCTGCTGCTTGTTTTTGACCCATTAAACATTTAACAGAGCTTTAGTTGCATCTAGTAGTTTGTTTTAATATTGAACTTTCAGATAAACATTAATGTGCAAAAATAGTGAGTTAAAGCCTCTGTGATTGTAGAGGATGAATAACTTGGAGATTAATTGAACAGACAAGAGACTAAATGTGTTTAGTTTTTAACTCACTACTACATTGATCAATGATTGAATGAAGGTTACAATCACTTTATCTTTAGAAATTATCAGTGATAAAACGAAAGACCCACAAAACCTATAAAATGAGAGTTGTTTAGTAACTCTCTGGTTGTTCTCTGGTCATTTTAGACTGAAAAAAAGCATTTTGAATTTTTGTGACTTTTGCTGCACTTGCTATGTGAGCACAAAAAAAGCTAATCATACTTGTTTAAAGTCAAAATCGCAAATCAGCCACAATGCAGACAAACAAAAACATACAGGACTGAAGGGGTGAAACACTACAACATGAAGAGTGAAAAATAAACACTTCCTTAAAGAAAGAGGGTTTGTTTGAGACTCTTTACCATTTATCAGAGTCGGATGACTTAAGAAGTTGAAATTGGATCATAGCCAGATGAATCGAGTCAGAGATGTTAGAGACACACGTATACACAAATATATTAAAATTTATATAGAAATAAATGGTGTGTCTCCATACAGATCAGTCCTTATATCACTATGAAACAACATCTCACATTCAACTTTGTGTCCTGAATCACATGCCAGTTTGAAACAGCACCATTGAGCATCAACATGCATAAACCTCATTCTATCAGCAGCAGTATGTGGCAGTGCTTGTCATTATATCTCCTCTCCTGCGCTGAGACCAGAGTCAATAACAAACAGACACTTCAACTACAGTTCACATTGTGTCATTGTTCTCTACAGGTTGATGAATTGTGGTGTCACAGATGAAGGTTGTGCTGCTTTGGCTTCAGCTTTGAGATCAAACCCCTCACACTTGAGATGTCTGAGTCTGTCTGGGAATAAACTATCAAAATCAAAATTGAAGTTGCTCTCTGATCTGAAGGATGATCCACATAATAAACTGGAGACATTATACTGTTGTGAGTACTAATATGTTTGTTAATGGAGAATATAAGATGATAGTTAAACTCCACTTTAGTCTCTGTACCTTAAACTGTTTAATAAGAGTTTAATTCAGTGATGTGACTGATCTATGAATATATGAACATTTATTACAGTGCCTTTGTGTATAAGTGATAAAGAGAGAGTTGTTAATCATTTACTATTATTAATCTATGATCAATTTTTCACTCATATCTCTGGCTGTAATATGAATATCCTTATATCTCTGGCTGTGTTTTTTTTCTGAAATGAATGTGCTGATATGATGTGACAGCAGTAATGTCTCATACTCATATGTGTCTGTCTGTGTGTTTTATTGTAGGACTCTCCGTATTTAGATGTCAGTCCAGTTTCCTCGGGATCAGCTGATGGTGAATAAGGAGCCACTACAGATCATACTGTCTTGTGTGAAACTGAATGCTGAAAATGAGCAGTTTGGAATAATTTTGGATTTGCTTGACATATATTACAGTGTAACACTCAATACACACTGCAAACAAGTAACACAAAGTGATTAAACTAACTCCAATTTTAATAAATAAGCCATAAATGTAAATAAGATATTTATTGCACAATACTTCATTAAAATGGGAGAATGTTAATAGCTTTTTTTTTACCTTCATTAAACATTTTCAAGTTTTTACTCAAGTTTTTTTTAAAGTGTTTACCAGAGTAGTAAACAAAGATTATGCAAATGATTTCAATAAACATTTATCTCTGTAAAATATTTGTATATTTTTATATTATGATCTAATAAATTTTACGCTTACAATTTCACATTCTTTTACAGATTTCTTGCTTTTTCCCTCTTTCTTCTGAGTACATATTACTAATTTCTTCAATGAGCCACATTCGCCCTGATGGCATTTCAGAAACCAACAACAAAAATGATCTTAATTCCACACTTACATTAAACTGAACAACAGAAATTATTCTGATAAAGACTATTAATTATGTTCCTAAACTGCCATAAAACAACCCTTAATCAGCAAAGCACATGGCAGTGTATAAAACACTTTATTAAAGTCAAGAAGAAAAATAATCTGGTGACTGTCATCTTATTTCCCTGTTAAATCTAGTGTTGAATATCTATGAATAAGTATTTCCAAAGATTTAGTTAGTTAATTTTTTTTTCTCCACAGGTAGTAAACAGTGTCAGTGTGTTTTTTTTCTTTTGTGATGTGATTTCACTTTACAAAAACGCCCACTTAAATTCTCAATCAAATTATCAAATCAAATTATCAATTATCAATCAATTCATCAAGTTATTGTATACTGGAAGTTACTGTATAAATATACACTGATGAGCCAAAACATTATTATGATCACTCATGAGGTGAAGTGAACATTTTTAATAATCTCTAAACAAGGTCAGATGGGACTATATGACAACTATGTAGTTAACAATGTAGGCTCTAATCTTTGGTGTAATAATATCAGGTGGCTGTTTTGGGGTTGTATTAAATAAACGTTTTATTTTGGATTAGTTAATTTCATATTCATATTTGTAAAACAACTAAGGTTACCTGAAATGTAAACCACTGTTAAATGTGATTCTTTTCATTTAATAAAAAAACAGACTTTTTGGCTGCCGACAAAACTATTTTACAAATACAAATATTATCATAAAATAACAATGGCTAATCTCTGTTTATTTTTATTAATGTGTTAGCCCATGAGATGGGCTCGCTCTGGATCCCGTTTAGACAGAAGACGACAAAAAATATGTGCCCTGCGAAAACGATTCAGTCAGACTTTTATTTTGAAACGAAATTTAGCGGTATCGAGTCACCCGGAAATACTCAGAGCAGTCGGTGAACATGCTTTACACTGATGGTTTTAATGCAATTTGTGTCGATACAAACTGGTTAATAACGGGAATTTGGATGGATTAAATTCCCTTTACAGAGTTTTAAATGAAATCGGTGGCTTCGTAAGTAGATTTAAACAGTTTTGCTATATTTTTCTTCTAAAAAGAACAGCTGTTGACGTTAATTTGTCTTTTCGGTGTATTTGCCGTCCAATAGTAATTGTATATTAATCACTTAATCTTTTAATTTATGCCACTTTATTACTTTTCTCAAAGTATTTTGTATCAGAGCGGTATTTGCTGACACACTCATAAACAACCTCCTGTCATCACAACAGTCAATCAATGGCGTTTATTTGATATTATAAAAGTGTTATGTTATATTATTATGACTTGTGCTGTATTATTATATGCTGTTTTTATGTCATGTTTTTAACCCCATTCAGGTGCTCTTATAAAACACAAAATGGGTAAAAAGAAGGGGAAAGACAGAAGTCCTCGAGCAGACAGCAGCACTGACACAGCAGGTACATGTATGACAGCTGCCCTGAACAATCAATGCTGACAGTGATTTTAATCATGAAACCCACACATGATTCTCCTGCTGCTTTTTAAGGAGTTTCCTGCACTCACATCCGTAAAGGAACAGATCACAGCTTACTGAAGAAAGCCGGTCTGAATGTGCAGTGGAGCTCGTGTCAAGACTGCGAGCCGGACAAACCTGTTGAAAAGCAGATCTTAGAGGATGAAACTGACAGAGAAAGTCCAGCTGTGTGGATGTGCCTGAAATGCGGCCACAGAGTAAGTGATCAGGTGACCTTTGGTGCATTGCTATTGACCAGATGCACATAAACAATGTTGTGATTCTCATCAGGGCTGTGGGAGATCAGAGAATCAGCATGCGATCAAACACTACGAGACGCCTCGATCTGAACCACACTGTTTAGTGCTCAGCCTGGACGTCTGGAGCGTCTGGTAAGTGACACACATTCACCTCCTCACTGAAATGTGGCAGGGTTTGTTTTCAGACCTCTTACCTTTTGCTCCAATGTGCTGCAGGTGTTACATCTGTGATGAAGAAGTTCAGTATTCAAGGACGGGGCAGCTGGCGCAGCTGATCACAAACATAAAAAAACAAGTGCTGACAGATCCTGGCAAGAAGAACTCCAACAGAAGTAGGTGTTTGAGTTTTTAGGGCCATTTGCACTTATATGATGTTAGTAGTAGTTGACCAGTAAGTGTTTTTTAATGTATTTTTTAAAAGAAGACAGAAAAGCTGCTCTCAAAATTGACTAGTGAGTGAAATAATATTTTTTTTGGCCTGTAATGTTTTAAAAGCATAAATTTGCAACATACTCTGCAGAAAGTAAGAAGGAAGAGAGCTTAGAGACAAATCCTGTCGAGCACACGCTGGACGAAGAGAAAGAGAACGAGAACAAAGAGAAGCAGAAGAGCAGCTCGAAACATGATGACAGTCCCAAAAAACAGAAAACAGCAGCCGCTGGAAGCTCTGGTGTCGTGAGCGTCAGGGGTCTCAGTAATCTGGGCAACACGTGTTTCTTCAATGCAGTCGTGCAGGTACAGAGTTAAAACACTTCACGTGAGAAACAGAAACAGTTATGTAAGCTCTGCAAAGTCTGATGTTCTCGTGTCTTTTTTAGAATTTATCACAGACGCAGTTTTTGCGAGAACTGCTGAACAAGATCACAGATGAGAAGAGCTGCTTCACCATCACACCTGCACTGTTATCTGAGCTGGTACTGATGCTGATCCACGTTATGTTTTTTTGGCATAAAGCTTCATCTAACAGGATGTTTTTACATTATGTTTTCAGGAACCTCTTAAGATCCAGCTGGAAAGGCCCGGTTCGCTCACGCTGGCTATGTGTCAGTTACTGAATGAAATCAAGGAGACCAAGAAAAGTGTCGTGACCCCTAAAGAACTCTTCACGCAAGTGTGTAAGAAGTGAGTAGCTACACTGTTGCTTCACAGTCATATAATATGAGAAAAGTTCTGTTTTACTAATGTATTTGACACTTGCGTGTACTGGTAAGTTTTTATTTCATATATTTGGTCTCTTGGTTGCTAGAATTCTGCAAAGAAACTACTAATTTTTCACAATATTAATGGTTTTTATAAGAGTCGTCTTATGATTGTTTATTCACAGAGCTCCACGCTTTAAAGGCTTTCAGCAGCAGGACAGTCAGGAGCTTCTGCGGTATCTTCTGGATGGCGTGAGGGCAGAAGAACTGAAAGTATGAACTTCTACAAGACACAGGACACAGACCCAATGAAATGTGCAACATCTTAGCAGTTTACTCATGTCTGCTTGTTTCAGTTGACTATAAAAAATGTCTTAGACATTTTAGTGTTACTGAGTCCTCCTTCTGTTTGTTTATTTCCTTTATTTTTCAGAGAGTTAATTCTGGAATTTTGGAGGCTTTGAAAAGCTCTGGGAAAAGCTTAGGGGCTGAGCAGATGAAAAAGGTTATTAAAGGTACAAGTTATTGTCAGATTACCAGAATGATATATTTTAATGTAATGCTTAAAGCATGGTTAAACACAAAACGTGAGTAAATTTATATCTCTATCATTGACTTTCTCTTGCATCGTTTTCACCAGAGTACGAGAAAAACGGTGCACCCAAGAACTTTGTGGACCGAGTGTTTGGTGGCGAGATGTGCAGTACAGTGATGTGTAAAGAGTGCAGAACTGTGTCTCTGGTGACAGAGATGTTTCTGGACCTTTCTCTTCCTGTAGCTGATGAGGTATGATTCATATAGCTGCTTTATCCCTCATGTGAATATTCTAGGAAGAAGAACTGATTTGAGTGTTTTCTCCAGGCCTACAGGAAGAAGAATCAGAAAAAAGTTGCCCAGCATCGCAGCAGCGTCAGTGACGATGGAGAAAACACAACATCTTTGACCAATGGGAATGAAGACATGCCTACTGGAACAGGAAGCAAGTACCAGCAGAAGAAAGCAAAGAAACAGGCCAAGAAACAAGCCAAGGTAAAGAAACAGTCATAAACACATTAGTTCAGATGGTCAATAAAGTGGGAATAATAATGTATTTGTAATTGTGTTTTATAAATGTGTGTATGTGCATACGTATGTGTATGTAAATATATATATATATATATATATATATATATATATATATGTGTGTGTGTGTGTGTGTGTGTGTATGTGTAAATATAAATATATAAATAAATATAAATATATAAATATATATAAATATATATATATATATATATATCAACCAGGCTGTTTAATTGCCAAAATGTGCCCATTTAGTGTTCATAGCAATGGGAATTAAGACATTTTAGCTCCAGTTGTTCTCATTTTATTTTGTGAATTTTGCGCATACAGTCAAATCAAAATAATATTTCTCACATTGTCACAGTTTATTCACTGTAGTTTAGAAAATGGTAATAAAATATGACAAGAACTCGAGAGAAAGAATAGAAAGGAATGTAACAAAACATGGTCAGGCCAAAGTGTCAAATCAAATTTTTGGTCCCAAATGTTTATCAATTTTACTGTATGAAAAAATTTGGGGGATATTGTCACACTTTACTTTATTGTGCTATCTTCACTTACATAAATTAACTGTAGTGTCCTGCAACGAAATTAAAAAAAATATGTAAAAAATTGTCTAAATCATTTTTGGTTTGACTGTATATTATGTAAAAAATAATAAAAATAAATTAATAATAAAAATGTATTGCATTTAATTGAAGTCTAATGTACATATTGCCTTTGAGCCAGAATACATTTTAAAAAATGTTGCCATTTATTAGTAATTGCTTTGGTTAATTAATGGACATTTTAGCCCCAACTGTTCTTAATTTATTTTGTGAATTTTGAGTAAATAGTATGTAAAATAAATGTCCAAATTTTGACTACTGTATATTGCTTTTATATGAGACAAAATTAAATTGCAAAAATGTTATTAGTAATTGCTTTGGCCGATTAATGCATATTTTAGCCTTCAATGTTCTTATTATTTAAATTGAATTTAAATACTGATTTAATTAAATTCTGTTATGTATTTATCACCATTATATGAGCTAGAATTAAATTGCAAAAAATATTTCTATTTATTATTAGTTGCTTTGGCAGATTAACAGATTTTGTCTGTTTCAAACTCTGACACCCTGCCTGAATTTTCATATTTATGTGTGTGTGTGTGTGTGTGTGTGTGTATTGTGTTCTGACATGTTTTCCACACATCATGTTTCAGTAACATAATTTTCACAATATAAAGTAGAATCCAGACCATGTGTGATACGGATGTATTTTTTTTTTACTTTTGTGTCCATAGACTCAGAGACGTCAGCAGAAACTGGGCAGTAAAGTCACTTTAGATGCTCTGACCAATCAGAGCACGGCTAGCAGCACCGATCCAGTGGACGCCTCCAATCAGAGTGTATCAGTAAATGGCAGCGCTGATGCAGAAGCAGGCGAAAACAGCCAGGAGAATTTGAGCCCTGAGAAACCTCCTGCTGTCTCACAAAACGAGGATGAAGATGACGAGGAACCCGAGCAGGAACATTCTACTTCTGTCAACAACCGCTTTAACGCTTTAACTGAAGACCAGACTTCTGAAGATGTGTCTGTGGAGGAAGACAAACCACAAGATGTGAATGCAACTGAGGAAGAGAATGGTGCTGACCAGCCTTGTGCTGAAGAGGATCAGTTAGTAGAAGAACTGAATACTCTGACACTAAAAACAGCTTCAGAAGGTGAGATGGAGAATGGAGATGAGTCCTCAGGCGATGCGAAAGAATACACAGTGGTGAATCAGGACCCTGAGCTGGCCTTTAAATCACTGGCCAGCAGGACGGCGCCAGAGAAGCAGGAGTGTTCGGTGGAGTCTTGTCTGTATCAGTTCACTGAGGTGGAACATCTCATAGAGAACAACAGACTGTTGTGTGGCACCTGCACAAAAAGCCAGTCTGGACATAAAGGTGATGGTAAGGTTTTTTTTATTTTGGTTCAGTCTCTAGAGGAACCAACTAACACTGAATGTTGCAATACACACACACACACACACACATATACATATATATATAATATATATATATATATATATATATATATATATATATATATATATATATATTCCATTTCAAATGTTCAAACCTTTTTTTTTTCTTTTTTTTTTTCAAATTTGAATATTTTACATTATAAATGTTTCCGCTACCTTTTAATGTAATATGCAATAATTAAATACATTAAAATATATTAAATATAAATATTGAATATACAGTCAAACCAAAAATTATTCAGACACCAGGAATAATTTTTGATATGTTTTTTTTTGGTAACACTTTATTTTACGGTTTCTTAACAAGTTGCTTATTAGCATGCATATTACTAGAATATTAGGTATTTATTAGTACTAATTAAGCACATATTAATGCCTTATTCTACATGACCTTATTCTACATCCCTAATCCTACCCAATACCTAAATTAACAACTACCTTACTAATCATTAATAAGCAGCGAATTAGGAATTTATTGAGGGAAACATTGTAGTTACTAGTGAATAAGTGTTCCATATTCTAAAGTGTTACTGTTTTTTTACTAGTTGGTGCAGGTGGTTATAGTTCATTTATGTAAGTGAGGATAGCAAAATAAAGTAAACTGTGACATATTATACCCAAACATTCTCCATACAGTGGACTACCAGTAAATCTGATAAAAAATACGGGACCAGAAAGTATTCGGACACTTTGACTTGACCATCTTTGGTGTTTTTTAATTGCTAATACGACCTTTTCACACCACAGACTCAACAAAATTAAGCATTGCTTGGTAATTGGTCAACAAAGTATTGATGGTAAATTTTGTCATACTAACAGTACTAACTGAATTAACTAACTGAACTAACTTTTACATACTGTTCTATCAAAGTTATCTGACATTATCAAGATGAATTTGTTCACAGTTTTGTTTAGAGTTCTTGTCATGCCGTTTTCTAAACTATAGCAAATAAACTGATAATGTGAGATGTTGAAGGTGTCTAAATAAATTTTTGTTTGACTAAATAATTCTAATCATATATGAATATATCCTTCTGTATTGTCTGGAGCACATTAGTGTTTTTTGCATGGGGTTTTATTCATGCCTGACCACTTTCATATTTTAAATTGACCAAAAATCATTGCACACCTTTTACCCGTATTTGCTGATGTCGAGATTTTTTGGATCTCCTGAAATGAGCTTTTTTTAGTAATTGAAGTCCACACTTCAGAAACCTCATTATATACCTCAGTTGTAAAAGCAGGGCTTCTAAATATATTTTGTTGTTGTTTTCAGGTAAGAAAGCTGTTTACAGAGATGCTCTGAAGCAGATGTTGATCTCTGATCCTCCAGCAGTTCTCACGCTCCACCTAAAGAGATTCCAGCAGGTAAAACACCTTGTTCCTTTTCTTCAACATCTCTTCACAATAATACACTCAAAGAAATCAGCATTTAAATGAGTCCACTTCCAAAACGAAGATTCACATATAATGTACTCACCCCCTTGTCATCCAAGATGTTCATGTCTTTCTTTCTTCAGTCATAAAAAAATTGTTTTTTGAGGAAAACATTTCTGCATTCTTCTCCATATAATGGACTGATATGGTGCCCCGATTTTAATCTTCCAAAATGCAGTTTAAATGCAGCTTCAAACGATCCCAAATGCGGTTGTAAACAATCCCAGCCAACGAAGAAGGGTCTTATCTAGCAAAACGATCTGTTATTTTCATTAAAAAAAATACAATTGAAATACTTTTTAATCTCAAACACTCATCTTGCCTTTCTCTCCCTGAACTTTGTGTATTCTGACTCAAGACAGTTAGGGTATGTCGAAAAACTCCAATCGTATTTTCTCCCTCAGCTTCAAAAATCATTTCAAAATCATCCTACATCGCTGCAGAAGTACCGACCCAGTCTTGGTGAACATGCAAAGAAGATCAAACACCCTTAACAAAAAAGGTAAAACAGTGATATAGGACGATTTTGAAGTTGAGGGAGAACATGAGATGGGAGTTTTTCGACATACCCTAACTGTCATGAACCAGAAAAAAAAAAAACAGTCCAGGCAGAGTGAGACAAAACGAGCGTTTGGCATTAAAAAGTATATAAATTGTATTATTTTTATTAAAATAACCAATCGTTATGCTAGATAAGACCCTTCTTTCTCCAATCTCATGTTCTTCCTCAACTTCAAAATCACCCTATATCACTGTTATACCTTTTCCTCAGCTGGGATCATTTACAACCGCATTTGGGGTCGTTTGAAGCCACATTTAAACTGAATTTTGGAAGTTCAAAATCGTGGCAACATATCAGTCCATAATATGGAGAAAAATGCTGAAATGTTTTCCTCAAAAAGCATAACGACTGAAGAAAGAAACACCATGAACATCTTTGATGACAAGGGGGTGAGTAAATTATTTGTAAATTGTTGTTCTGGAAGTGGACTTCTCCTTTAAGCTCTTTATTTTGTCATTTGCCTTTAGGTTTCATATACTGTTTGTAAAGTGAACAGACATGTGCAGTTCCCTCAGATCCTGGATCTCGCTCCATTCTGCTCATTAAACTGCAAGGTGAGCTAAAGATCATTCATTTTTAATGGCATGCATCAATCCTTACATCACTTCTTGGGTTCTTTGTTCAATAAACTCACTAAAAACTGGATAAAACTCACAGATCGTCAGTGCATCAAACCCATGTTTGTTTGTTTTTAGGGAGTGAAGGAGGGCGAGACGCAAGTGCTGTATAGTCTTTATGGTATAGTTGAACACAGCGGCACCATGCGGTCTGGACATTATACAGCCTACGTCAAATCACGACCCTCTACTCGCAGTCATGTAGAAAATGGGCTCGATGCTGATTGTGAGTATCTGCACTATTGAATCTGAGGTTTTGTCTAACTTGATGGATTTATATGAACATGCATTAATAATGGAGGACGTAAAATCAGTTAAACTCGATGCAAGTTTAAACAGTGACATTTTGAAGATTATTTATTTCTAATCATCTCATAGCAGGTCATGCCGAGACCAGTAAAGGATCATGGTTTCACATCAGTGACAGCAGCGTCCATCCGGTTACAGAGGCCAAAGTGCAGACTTCCCAAGCCTACCTCCTATTCTACGAGAGGATCTCATAACTCACATGAGGAATAATCTTCAAAACAAAGGGCTGCTGGTGCTTTATTCCAACTCGGTTGCTGCTGGGAAATCCTGTTAAAACACACTGCAAATGAATTGAAAACTTGAAGCAAAGTCATTTGTACGAGCATCGTCTTTTATGTTTTTCCTCTGTGTTTTCAGCTGCTGTTCAGGGGAAAGTTTTAATTCATTCAAACAAGATGCAGAACTTACTTGGGACCTATTTTTTAATTAAGTTAATCTTTTCAGTGGTGATTCAAAAGCGATGAAATATCTTTTCTTACCTCTACATCATGGTAGAACGGTTTGATGAGGCTTTGGTGTGGTTGTTTACCTCATACAGCGTTTCTAAAAGTGTATCTGAGTATCTTCCAGGACTCTTCTGCCAAGACTGATGGTCATTTTCCATTATTCTCATGAAGAAAAGTCATATTTCACCCCAAAATAAAAGGTATATATAATTTATTCTCATTGTTATACAAAAGAATAATTTATTTATGTGCAGTAAATGATCATGAACACATTTTAAAATGTTATCAGTGTTAAAAATGTGTTTAAAAATCTAAATAAATAATGGTCTTAAGAATAGGCTT